>NC_074703.1:11862291-12162291 GCF_029448725.1 Salvelinus fontinalis | reverse complement strand
CCACAGGTGTACTCCAATCAAGATGTAGAAACACCTCAAGGATGATCAATGGAAAGAGGATGCACCTGAGCTCAATTTCGAGTCTCATAGCAAAGGGTCTAAATACTTACAGTTGAAGTCGGAAGTTACATACACTTACGTTGGAGTCATTAAAACTCGTTTTTCAACCACTCCACAAATTCCTTGTTAACAAATGATAGTTTTTTTTTTGTTTAAAAAAAAAAAAAATTATACCCTTTTCTCCCCAATTTTCATGGTATCCAATCGCTAGTAATTACTATCTTGTCTCATCGCTACAACTCCCGTACGGGCTCGGGAGAGACGAAGGTCGAAAGCCATGCGTCCTCCGAAGCACAACCCAACCTAGCCGCACTGCTTCTTTAACACAGCGCGCCTCCAACCCGGAAGCCAGCCGCACCAATGTGTCGGAGGAAACACCGTGTACCTGTCCCCCTTGGTTAGCGCGCACTGCGCCCGGCCCGCCACAGGAGTCGCTGGAGCGCGATGAGACAAGGATATCCCTACCGGCCAAACCCACCCTAACCCGGACGACGCTAGCCCAATTGTGCGTCGCCCCACGGACCTCCCGGTTGCGGCCGGCTGCGACAGAGCCTGGGCGCGAACCCAGAGACTCTGGTGGCGCAGTTAGCACTGCGATGCAGTGCCCTAGACCACTGCGCCACCCGGGAGGCCCACAAATGATAGTTTTGGCAAGTCAGTTAGGACATCTACTTTGTGCATGTCGCAAGTAATTTTTCCAAAAATTGTGTACAGACAGATTAATTCACTGTATCACAATTCCAGTGGGTCAGAAGTTTACATACACTAAGTTGGCTGTGCCTTTAAACAGCTTGGAAAATTCCAGAAAATTATGTCATGGCTTTAGAAGCTTCTGATAGGCTAATTGACATCATTTGAGTCAATTGGAGGTGTACCTGTGGTTGCATTTCAAGGCCTACCTTCAAACTCAGTGCCTCTTTAGTTGACATCATGGGAAAATCAAAAGAAATCAGCCAAGACCTCAGGAAAAAGATTGTAGACCTCCACAGGTCTGGTTCATCCTTGGGAGCAATTTCCAAATGCCTGAAGTTACCACGTTCATCTGTACAAACAATAGTACGCAAATATAAACATCACGGGACCACGCAGCCGCCATACCGCTCAGGAAGGAGGAGAATAACGTACTTAGGTGCGAAAAGTGCAAATCATCCCAGAACAACAGCAAAGGACCTTGTGAAGATGCTGGAGGAAGCAGATATCTATATCCACAGTAAAACGAGTCCTATATCGACATAAGCTGAAAGGCCGCTCAGCAAGGAAGAAGCCACTGCTCCAAAACCGCAATAAAAAAGCCAGACTATGGTTGGCAACTGCACATGGGGACAAAGATTGTACTTTTTGAAGAAATGTCTCTGGTTTGATGAAACAAAAATAGAACTGTTTGGCCATAATGATCATTATTATGTTTCGAAGTAAAAAGGGGGCGCTTGCAAGCCGAAGAACCCCATCCCAACCGTGAAGCACGGGGGTGGCAGCATCATGTTGTGTGGGTAATATGCTGCATGAGGGACTGGTGCACTTCTCAAAATAGATGGCATCATGAGGTAGGAAAATTATGTGGATATATTGAAGCAACATCTCAAGACATCAGTCAGGAAGTTAAAGCTTGGTCACAAATGGTCTTCCAAATGGACAATGACCCCAAGCATACTTCCAATGTTGTGATGTTGTGACAAAATGGCTTAAGGACAACAAAGTCAATGTATTGGAGTGGCCATAACAAAGCCCTGACCTCAATCCTATCAGAAAGGGAAGAGGACAGGAGGGAACATTGTCTTCATATGTGTATATGTCTTTATGTATGTGTCCTCCTGCAGAAAAGCACCATACTGAATTATAAGTGAAATAATCTGTCTGTAAACAATTGTTGGAAAAATTACTTGCGACATGCACAAAGTAGATGTCCTAACCGACTTGCCAAAACTATAATTTGTTAACAAGAAATTTGTGGAGTGGTTGAAAACTAGTTGTAACGACTCCAACCTAACTATGTAAACTTCCAACTTCAACTGCATTTATTATTGCCATCGAAATGTTAGCTGTTAAAATCAGATCCAACAATAATATCAAGGTGTTTCAAATCCAGGGCTTAAAAATATAGGTGTCATTGTACTCTGATGATTCATGTTTTCTTTTTAATCCACAATTTGGATCCCTCCACAGCCTCATAGAGGATCTAGAAACTTTTTCTAACCTCCCTAGACTACAACCAAATTATGATAGTGTACTATATTTCGTGTTGGATCACAAAAAAGTTTTACATTACCGTGTAGTTTACCAATAAAATGATCTGATGGCGGTGCGGGCATACTCGGAATAAATATCCCGAAAGAAATAAATTAACTCACTCCAATACATTTTTATAGAAAGTTAGCAAAAATAGAGAAGATCTTTCTACCATGGAAATTAAAATACCTGTCTATTTGTGGAAAAATCACCCTGATTAACTCTTTAGTCATATCCAAATGTACCTATTTGCTTATGGTCTTGCCTACACCTACCGACCTGTTTATTAAATTATATGAGCAAAATATATTATTAAATATTAAAGCATTGGACCTCACTAAAGGCGTCAGTCATACAAAAGTTATATTTAAATCCAAAATGGTTCCCTAGCAGATTGATAAGAATGTATCACCCCATGTTCAATAATGGCCTTTTTCCCTTTATTCAGATTACAACATCTCACTTTCTGTTATTTGAAATGGAAATATTTTCCAAAATATTGCTATTTTCAAAACAAGCCATAGAAAGTTGGTTGCAATTTCAGTTTAATCCACCAGAAAAAAACGGAACAAATAATAAACAAATTGTGGTTAAACTCATATATTGATTGATAAAAAACATTTAAAAAAAGTTATAATCTTTGTAAAATGTATCATAAATAGGACCGGTGGAGTTGTCACACATACAGCTAACAAAAATATATGGAAATGTCTGCTCTACCCAAAATTACAACCAACTAATTGCAGCATTACCACAAAAATGGAAGAGGCAAGTGGAAGGGGGAAAAAGTAAGGAATTTGTCTGCTTGCCATGCATTAAAGACCAAAATTGGTTAAAGAAAATTGTGATAAATAAAAAAGTATACAAGTTTCATTTAAGGACCAAAATATGTACAGCTGTGCTATAAAGATTGCAAAATAGTTGGGAAGAGATTTGATGTACCGATTCCATGGTAAAACAATGTCAGAATCAAATCTTTGAATTTTTCTATTTGAATTATTATACAAAATTCTTACAACCAATAGAATGTTATATATATACAACCATCCCAGCTCTGCAGATTTTGCTGTGAAGAGATTCATTAGATCATTTGTTTTGGTACAGTCCAAATGTAGCTTGTTTGTCACAGGTCTAGGAATGGTTGGGAGAAGTGCAACATTTACCTGGAGCTAACTCTGCAGATAGCACTACTGGGTGATTTGAAAAGTAATGGTCAATCGATCAATAATATAATAATATTTTTTAGCAGAAATGTTTATCTTTAATTTACAATCTGTAGAAACTATGAGAATAGAAATGTTCAGAACATTTGTGAAACATCACAGCACAGTTTAATAAAAAATGGATGGTGTTATGAGATAGATGGGAGGGGTTGAGTGGAGCTGAAGGGTGGGATTAAAAACAACATAACTAATGTAAAATACATTGTGTCCGTAAAATGTATATAGTATGTATAAGCTGGAAGTAGAAGCCCTAGTGTTGTTGTCCATTAGTTTACTCCAATATGGAGAGGGGTGGTAGGGTTAGGGGAAAATAATGAAGGAAAACATATTTAAAAAAATATATATATATATTTACAAAAAATATGGGGGATTAGAAATTATTGCTTCCCGTTCTTAAATTGAGTTTTTGCTTCAAACAGCTGAAAAATACAATATTTTTGATTATGGAAAATATGTCCGGCTTAACAGATTCAGTCCAGATTTTGTATTTAGACTCATTACATCCGTTTTTTATGGTTTCAATAAAAAAAGTGTTGTTGCTCATTTCAAATATGGCCACACTGTACTTAGCACATAGGCTAATGCTAAAAATATTCTTCTCATGAACCATAAATCAGATTGACTCCAGATTTGGTATATACACTATGAATTAGCCTCTAATGAATTTGAGAATGATTAGTTGCTGTATGGTGCCACTAGATGACACCATAGCACACCAGGTCTATAAACAATGATGGACATGAGGCCATGACATGTGCTATGTAAACCCTATGCACAGTGCTGTCTATACTCCAAAAGGTTGGATTTGAAAGAAGAAAATTACTGTGCAGACTGTCAGCTTTAATTTGGGTATTTTCATTCATATCGGGTGAATCGTTTAGAAATTACAGCATTTTTTCTACATAGTCCCCCTAATTTTAGGGGAGTATTGGGGCAAATGTATTGGGACAAATTCACTTACATGTGTATTAAAGTGTTTAAATGTTAAGTATTTGTTCCCATATTCATAGCACGCAATGACTATCAAACTTGTGACTCTGTTGGATACATTTCCTCCTTGTTTTGGTTGTGTTTGCGCTAATTTTGTGCCCAATAGAAATTAATGGTAAAATAGAGCACTGCAGTCACACTAATTTAAATGAATGAATTACCCTTTTCATTCACTGTAAGTAAATTCAGATTTTTAACCACAATTCTATGGAACTGGAAGAAGGTGAATGTTTTCATAAACCACTGTCTTATGAGCAGCCAATAACACAGAAAACAGAGCATACATGCATGTCACCACTCCCAGATGGACAACATGTTCTGTCTCAATGTGAGACAATGGAGACTGGCAGGAGTTTATGGCAACTCACCATAAGCTGGTTGAAATGAACATTCAGTCACCATTAGTCACTTTTCACAGTGGTGGAGACACAGCTGCTATGAGAAGAAACTATTCATCATTGTCTACTTTAGTTTCAACCAGTTACACTGGTCCAGATAAATGTGTCAATGACCATAAGCTCCTGCCAATCTCCATTGTTACGGCTGTGAGAAGAAGCGGAAGGGTGAATGGACCCAAGGGCGTTGCCACAGCAAGTATTGTGCGAGTCACAAGTAATACAGAGGGAAAAGGATAATATAAATCAATACCAGCTCTCAAATTCATACCTTGACCATCGATGAGATCAAAATGATAGTTTTAACCATGTTTTGAGGCTATACAGTGTTGGTAGCCGTTGAACTAAGGCAGGGGTCTCCAGCCCTATTTCCAGAAAGCTACCCTCTTGTAGGTTTTTGCTCCAACCCCAGTTGTAACTAACCTGATTCAGCTTATCAACCAGCTAATTATTAGAATCAGGTGTGCTAGATTAGTGTTGGAGTGAACACCTACAGGACAATAGCTCTCCAGGAACAGGGTGGGAGACCCCTGAACTAAGGTCATGAGGTATTTATACTGTAAGTTATATTCTGCAAGAAGCAATGGCTATATATCATTAATTAAAAAGTCAAAAAATGTATGTACCAATCACATATTCCCCCTTTAATAATATATATATATATATATATATAAAACAAAGAATGACACAAATATCATGTATTATCCGTATTAATTGCACATTAATTTCACGAACTCACCCTTTATCCACACTTCTGCTCCTATGACAAACATTTCTACATGGAAACAGCCCTTCATGTCTATAATACATCTTTAGCAGTAAAGGATATAAACTAATTGAGAGAAAAACGGAACAACATAAGCTTGTTTACTGATCCAGCCACCTTCAATGTGTACAAACAGCAGCATCCTCCTCCCTGGCCTAGATCCTGAATCTTGGTACAACAATGGCCACAGCATTACTTTCTTTTCTTCACGTTGGGCCGAACCTCTGCATAGTTCTTGTTGATCTGAGAGAATCTGATTACTTGCACCTCGTTGGTCTTGAAGTCCTGCCACAGGTATTCTGGAGACAGAATCGTAGTGGGCTTGTTGTAAAGGAGATATCTGTTCAGGTGGCTTTCCTCCTGCCATGCTGCCTCGATGGAGTTGGCGGCATCAGCCTCCAGCTGCTCGCGGCAGTACTTTGCCAGCTTGTGCACGTCCCCCACATAGCCAGCGATGGTGGCGCCTCCATAGTAGTAGTCTTCTTCCCCCGCGGGAATGTAGGCCCGCGAGGCAGGACGGCGTTCGTAAGGGTAATGCTCGTGGGTCTGCTCATAGTAACCCGGGTGAACAGCGGCCACCAGCCTGCTCAATGTTTCTGCCCCCCACCGGCCGTGGACCTTCGTGTCCACATCCAAGCAGAAGATGTAGTCCGCCTCCTTGCCTATCTGGTTCTCGATGGTGGTCCGGATCATCTCCATCCTCCGGGAGGAGATCTCCTACCAGCGGTTGCAGCCAGGGACTGGGACTTTCTACCGGGAGTGAGGACCACCGCTGGCACGTCTTCCCTCAGTCAGTGAAGATGTAGTAGCGCACTTAGAAATCCACCATGAAATGCTTCTCGGCAGTCTCTAGGAAGTCACGCAGGAAGCGCACATACCTAAAATACAACGAGAACCAAGTGGGTTTCAGTTGCCCGTCTCATATGGCAAGAGGATAACTAAATTTTCTGTAATTATGACATAATGTATAATCTAAATCAAGATATTTTCCAACTTTGAGGTAGGCCTGCTGAGACTGAGACTCACTAGCTTTGTCACGCCCTGGCCTTATTATTCTTTGTTTTCTTTATTATTTTAGTTAGGTCAGGGTGTGACATGGGTAATGTTTATGTTTTGTTGGTTTTGGGTGTTTATTTGGTAAAGGGGTTATGGGGTGTAGTAGATGGTTTTGTGTTGAGTGTATATGTCTAGCGTTGTCTATGTTGGTTAGTTATCTAGGAGAGTCTATGGTTACCTGAATGAGTTCCCAATTAGAGACAGCTGATTTCGGTTGTCTCTGATTGGGAGCCTTATTTAGGGTAGCCATAGGCTCTCATTGGTTGTGGGTAATTGTCTATGTAAGAACGTTAGTAGCCTGTATGTTTGTGCACAACGTTTGTAGCTTCACGGTCGTTTTGTTATTTTGTTGTTTTGTTAAAGTGTTTTTGTGTCGTGTTCATCTTCGTGTTAAAATAAAAGAAGATGGCATATTTTCCAACTGCTGCATTTTGGTCCGTTAATCCGCCACACGATCGTGACAAGCTTGGGAAGAAGGGTGTAGTGGAGACTAAGGCACTCAAAGGTTGGCAGTGAAAAGCGTGGAACTTTCAGCGAGGAACATTTAACAACAAAATGTGTGGGTTGTACATTTTTTAAACATTTATTCTCAGGTAACCAGAGCAAGTGCGAACTAAGTTTGAACCTATTTTTACTGGTCACTCTTGTACATGTCCATGTGACATGTGTTTTTATGTACCCAGGAGGTAGAGAAAGGTCAAGAGAAGTGATGGTCTAGCAGGGGCCATGCTCTATGTATAGGCTACTGTGAGTGTGAGTGAGTGACACGGGGAACAGGGAGGAGGGAGGGAGAGACGAGAGACAGCAACCAATCAAGCCGACAGACGCTATAGTAGACACATTTTTTTAGTTCTTTTTTATTTCACCTTTATTTAAACAGGTAGGCCAGTTGAAAACAAGTTCTCATTTACAACTGCGACCTGGCCAAGATAAAGCAAAGCAGTGTGATAAAAACAACAACACAGAGTTACACATGGGATAAACAAACGTACAGTCAATGACACAATAGAAAAATCTGTATACAGTGTGTGCAAATTAAGTAAGGTTAGGCAATAAATAGGCCAATAGTGGCGAAGTAATTACACTTTAGCAATTTACACTGGAGTGATATAAGTGCAGATGAGGATGTGCAAGTAGAAATACTGGTTTGCAAAAGAGCAGAAAAACAAAAACCAATATGGGGATGAGGTAGGTAAATGGTTGGATGGACTATTTACAGATGGGATGTGTACAGTTGCAGCGATCGGTAAGCTGCTCTGACAGCTGACGCTTAAAGTTAGTGAAAGAGATATAAGTCTCTTCAGTGAACTTCAGTGATTTTTGCAATTTGTTCCAGTCATTGGCAGCAGAGAACTGGAAGGAAAGGCGGCTAAAGGAGGTGTTGGCTTTGGGGATGACCAGTGAAATATACCTGCTGGAGCGCGTGCTATGGGTGGGTATTGCTATGGTGACCAGTGAGCTGAGATAAGGCGGAGCTATACCTAGCAAAGACTTATGGGTGACCTGGAGCCAGTGGGTTTGGCGACAAATATGTAGCGAGAACCAGCCAAAGAGAGCATACAGGTTGCAGTGGTGGGTAGTATATGGGGCTTTGGTGACAAAACGGATGGCACTGCGATAGACTGCATACATTTTGCTGAGGAGAGTGTTGGAGGTTAATTTGTAAATTACATTGCCTAAGTCAAGGACCGGTAGATAGTCAGTTTTACGAGGGTATGTTTGGCAGCATGAGTGAAGGAGGCTTTGTTGCAAAATAGGAAGCCGATTATAGATTTAACTTGGGATTGGAGATGCTTAATGTGAGTCTGGAAGGAGAGTTTACACTCTAGCCAGACACCTAGTTATTTATATATTCTAAGTCAGAACCGTCCAGAGTAGTGATGCTGGTCGGGCGGGCGGGTGCGGGCAGTGATCGGTTGAAGAGCATGCATTTCTTTTACTAGCATTTAAGAGCAGTTGGAGGCCATGGAAGGAGTGTTGTATGGCATTGAAGCACGTTTGGAGGTTTGTTAACACAGTGTCCAAAGAAGGGCCAGATGTATACAGAATGGTGTTATCTGCGTAGAAGTGGATCAAAGAATCACCCACAGCAAGAGCGACATCATTGATATATACAGAGAAAAGAGTCGGCCCGAGAGTTGAACCCTGTGGCACCCCCATAGAGACTGCCAGAGGTCCGGACAACAGGCCCTCCGATTTGACAGACTGAACTCTATCTGAGAAGTAGTTAGTGAACTAGGCAGTCATTAGAGAAACCAATGCGGTTGAGTCTGCCGATAAGAATATGGTGATTGACAGAGTCGAAAGCCTTGGCCAGGTCGATGAAGACGGCTGCACAGTGCTGTCTTTTATCGATGGCGGATATCATATCGTTTAGGACCTTGAGCGTGGCTGAGGTGCACCCGTGACCAGCTCGGAAACCATATTGCATAGCGGAGAAGGTACGGTGGGATTCGAAATGATCGGAGATCAGTTTGTTCACTTGGCTTTCGAAGACTTTAGAAAGGCAGGGCAGGATGGATATAGGTCTGTAACAGTTTGGGTCTAGAGTGTCTCCCCCTTTGAAGAGGGGGATGACCGCGGCCGCTTTCCAATCTTTAGGAATCGCAGACGATACGAAAGAGAGGTTGAACAGACTAGTAATAGGGGTTGCAACAATGGCGGCGGATAATTTTAGGAAGAGAGGTTCCAGATTGTCTAGCCCAGCTGATTTGCAGGGATCCAGCTTTTGCAGCTCTTTCACAACATCAGCTGTCTGGATTTGGGTGAAGGAGAAGTGGGGGGGGGGGGGGGCTTGGGCCAGTTGCTGCGGGGGGTGCAGAGCTGTTGGCCGGGGTTGAGGTAGCCAGGTGGAAAGTATGGCCAGTCGTAGAGAAATGCTTATTGAAATTCTCGATTATCGTGGATTTAACAGTGGTGACAGTGTTTCCTAGTCTCAGTGCAGTGGACAGCTGGGAGGAGGTTCTCCATGTACTTTACAGTGTCCCACAACTTTTTGGAATTAGTGCGGCAGGATGCACATTTCTGTTTGAAAAAGCTAGCCTTTGCTTTCCTAACTGACTGTGTTATTGGTTCCTGACTTCCCTGAAAAGTTGCATATCGCGGGGACTATTCAATGCTAGTGCAGTACGCCATGTGATGGCATTTTCCTGTATTACCAAATGAGGAGAGTTACAAACCACACCCAGTCAGAGTTATACTTAAACTTCACCCTAAATTATATGAGCTTTACAATAGCCCTTTGACTCTCAGATCAATTCAGTTTCTATAATGATTTCTGAGAGTCCCTACAGAAGAATACAAAGATCTTTTATTTCCAAAAGATACACCCCTCTCAACTTACATGACGAACCACAGATCTTAGGAACAGTTCACAAAGGTTAAGATTTGTATGAAAGATATCTATAAAACATAGCAGACAGTTACTGCTGTCTCAACAGTTCTCATTGTAAAGACCAGTGTCTGGCCCCCTCCTACTCCAAACTGGAACCCGTCTCACCCTGGTACGGCATAGCACAAAAACACTACCTTTACTATCTGGAATGCTCTTTAGGCTTTATTACCCACAGACATCGTAAATCTCCTCTGTCAGTGCTATCTCATAGAGGCCCATCCTCAGTAGAACACACACACACACACAATAGTCGACAGATTCGATTCTGTCGAATAAAACAACCATTCTAATGCAATACAATGATTATAATATAATCTTTCAAGCACTATAACATAATCTTGTAATTTTCCATGACAGCCACAGGGTGTTTTTGTGCTAGTCAAGGGCAGTCAAGTCTGGAGTGAACCAATATCTGTTCTTAGTTCTAAATTTTTTGAATGGGGCATGCTTATGTAAGATGGTGAGGAAAGCACTTTTAAAGAACAACCAGGCATCCTCTACTGACAGGATGAGGTCAATATCCTTCCAGGATACATGGGCCAGGTCGATTAGAAAGGCCTGCTCGCAGAAGTGTTTTAGGGAGCTTTTGACAGTGATGAGGGGTGGTCGTTTGACCGCGGACCCATAACAGACGCAGGCAATGAGGCAGTGATCGCTGAGATCTTGGTTGAAAACAGCAGAGGTGTATTTAGAGGGCAAGTTGGTCAGGATGATATCTATGAGGGTGCCCATGTTTACGGATTTGGGATTGTACCTGGTAGGTTCTTTGATAATTTGTGTGAGATTGAGGGCATCTAGCTTAGATTGTAGGACGACCGGGGTGTTAAGCATATCCCAATTTAGTTCACCTCTATCGTCCGAGTACAAACTCGGACAATAGATGGGGGGCAATCAATTCACATATGGTGTCCAGGACACAGCTGGGAGCTGAGGGGGGTCTAAAACAAGCGGCAACAGTGACGGACTTATTTCTGTAGAGATAGATCTTAAAAAGTAGAAGCTCGAACTGTTGTAATTGGGGATGGAAATGTCAGAATTTCTGGTTGCCTTCCTAAGCCAGGATTCAGACACGGCTAGGACATCAGGGTTGGCGGGGTGTGCTAAAGCAGTGAATAAAGCAAACTTAGGGAGGAGGCTTCTGATGTTAACATGCATAAACCCAAGGCTTTTACGGTTGCAGAAGTCAGCAAATGAGAGCGCCTGGGGACACACAGGACCTGGGTTAACCTCTACATCACCTGAGGAACAGAGGAGGAGTAGGATGAGGGTACGGCTAAAGGCTATAAGAACTGGTCGTCTAGTGCTTTGGGAACAGAGAATAAAAGTAGCAGATTTCTGGGTGTGGTAGGATGGATTCAGGGCATAGTGTACAGACAAGGGTATGGTAGGGTACAGTTGGGGTAAACCTAGGCATTGAGTGACGATGAGAGAGGTTGCATCTCTGGAGGCACTAGTTAAGCTAGGTGCGGTCTCCGCATGTGTGGGGGGTGGGACAAGGGGGCTATCTGAGGCATGTTGAGCAGGACTAGGGGCTCCGCAGTAAAATAAAACAATGAGAGCTGCCCTAACAACAGTATACAAGGCATGTTGACATTAGAGAGAGGCATAAAGAAATCACAGGTGTTGATTAGGAGAGGTAAGACAATAACTGATGAAACAACAACGAGTAAACAGCTAAGACAACAACAACGGGTAAATGACAATAAATGGGCAGAGAGGGTCAGTTACCTACACACAGGGCCTAAGTTTGAGGCTGGGGCTGACAGACAAACAAAATGAAGTACCGTGTTAATGAACAGTCCAGCAGGCATCAGCTGTGTAGCCGAGTGATCATAGGGTCCAATGAGCAGCAATAGATGAAACAGGGAGTCGTTCGGTAGTCGATTACTATGCTAGGTGAGAGGGAGACAGTGTTCAGGAAGCTAGCGGCCCGGGGCTAGCAGATGGATCTTCACCACATCCACAACACAGAGGCCGGTTGAGATCCAGGCCAAATTGGCAAGAGAGGTATTGTAGTTGGTGTACTTTGTTTGCTAGCCGAGAGATGGGCCTAGCTCGAAGCTAACTGGTGCATGCTTCTGGACAAGGGCGTTAGCCACAATAGCCACTCGGTAGCAGCTAACTAGCTGCGAAGATCCGGTGTAATGGTCCAGATCTTGCGGGCAGGAATCTGGTGATGTAGTGGAAAAAAGAAGCAGTCTGACATGCTCAGGGCTGATATCGCGCTGTATAGACTGTCAGGTATTATCCGGGCTATCTGGGCTAAAGCGGCTGGTGTCCATGCTAAAGTTAAAGACCGCTAGCAGTGGCTAACAATGACTAAATAGCTAGTAGCTAATTAGCTGGGTAGCTTTTGATGGCTAGCTTCTGATGGAGGTTCCAGCTATAAGGCCTAAAAAATAGCAGATCCGTACCACATTGGTTGAGGATGGTTGCAGGAAGTTATATTTAATTCGAAAATGGGAAAAAAATATTGAAATATACACAAAAAACCCAGGAAAAGACTGAATATTTACATGGGACAAAATCAAATACGTCTTACTGCTGCGTCATCTTGGGGAAGAAAAAAAAATAGCTGCCATAGCTAGGTTATTTATCATCCAATATGATTACGTAGTACCTTTCCTGACTGCATCAAGATACCACTCAGATTTTTTTTATCATGACTTAGAAAATATGGCCGCAGGAAGATGTTTTTCAATTTATCAGGGGGTGTCGCAGCACCCCTACTGCCCGTGGCTATGCCTAATCAACATTAACATATAAAAACAGTTCTGTAGCAATGTGGTTTGTGCAATAGGCTATAGGCCCAATACATTATCATCAAATCAAATGTATTTATATAGCCCTTCTTACATTAGCTGATATGTCAAAGTGCTGTACAGAAACCCAGCCTAAAACCCCAAACAGCAAGCAATGCAGGTGTAGAAGCACCTGCATATCATCACTGCATATTGGCTATGCTTGAATTACCATGCCAATGTTGTTTTTCTCAGACCATTTTGAAATTATATTTCAAAATTGTAGGTACATGATCACACTGGCAATAGATAATTTGTTGTATTTACTCTCATCTGACTCACCGTCCCTCTGCTCTCCCTCTCTCCGCTGACTAAAAGGGGGCATTCTTCCAGCTGATGGCGAAACTCAAGTTGCACTGCATTATTTCTGCCTCATGCACCAATTCATGTTGTTACTCATGGTAGCCTAGTGGTTAAGTAGTTGAAAGGTTGCTTGCTCGAATCCCTGAGCACCTTGGGTGGAAAATATGTTGATGTGCCCTTGAGTCTCTCTCTAGTTATGGCTTTACAGTTTTCGAAATTTCACAGTATCAACTTTGCTGTGTGCTTGAGGCTTCTTTACATGGCCTAAGGCTCGAGGAAACCATGCCGACACGATGATCTGAGGTATCTGATTGGCCAGCGGTTGACCTATACGTGCACTTGATTTGCTCTATGGGCCTGCCGGATATGCAGAGTTCTACCTTCAGACACATGAAATGGTTCAAAATGTGAACACAACGAAAAAAAAATAGGATTGCAAGGCTTTATCATTGTTTTTTTTTTTACAGAAATGTTAGATGATCGACTACGAATGTTATTCTACATTTGAGGCTCAGTGCTAGCAGACATCCTGGTAGGGACGGCTGACGTGTGTGAGACTACTTACTTGCCAACAGCAAAAATGGTTGTGGCAATGCTGAGGTGCATAGGCTTGTAAATGCTGTCACAACCAAGGGATTAAAGGTGCCTTCTCAGACAATTGGTGCCAACCAAGTGGTAACAGTTACCACATTGGTGCGCCTGAAAAAACAAGATATGTTAAAAGTTTGTGAACGCTCAGAGATATTCAATGCATCATAAGCAACTCTTTCATAGTGACTACATTTCCTGTACTTCCAAATGCACCTTCTCCTACTTATACTATGTCTACTACTAACAATAATACATTCATAATAACTTATCCCTTTAACACACTGGGCTGCTTATACAGGAGTCTGAAAAGACCATGCAAAAAATGACATTGTAAAATAGCGTACTGCTTTCAAAATGGCTGCAGTTGGTGAGTTTTGCAAAGAGGTGGTATCGGGTGAGATGATTATATTAGAGTAGACCAAAGAAGAGTCTCACCCCTGTGGGGACAGCATGTCCCGGGTCCTACAACTACAGTTTTCCCGCCTGAAATTGACAGGGTCCTGCTGACACAACCTTCAGAGGGGGTTCAAGTTAATACTGAATGATAGTATCAGGAGAGGTTGTGGAGGGTTAGGGGTTCACAAAAAAAGTATACAAAAATAAGTTGTTTGTTTATTATGTCAGTAACACAAATTGTCTTACCCCCAAACTTCTAGAATTCTGACGTCCTTATTTTCATCTTACTGTTGAAGATAAAAAGGAACATTTTAGGTGAATTAACTAGTATGTCAAATCAAACAGAAAAGAAGTGCAAAATGTAATTATTTACATATTTACAATGGTAATGTAATCAGAAAATGTTATGTCAAATTAGATCTTAATCTGTGGTCCTGACTCTCATTGTCATGGGCCCACGGGGCTTTTTTAGAAGGCTACATTTCAGCAATCACCTATAAAATAAATGATGGCATCGTGTCTTTCTGATGGGATTATATACGGGATGGGATTTCTATCAAGATTGGATTATATCATTGACAAAGTTACAAACAAATGAACACTAAACAAGTTCCCGATTTTACCCAAATGATGAGTAACAATATGTTAAAACCAGGACTCTAAATAGGAGATAGACGATTGATTAACACCATGTACATCAGCTATGATATCGACAATGCCCAAAAACGTATAGTGCAAACACAAGTGTTGACACACATACAGAAGAACAATGGTGCGTAATCAGAGTACATGCACAACAAGTGGACGTAATTCAACAATGTGAGCAGAGCTAATAATAGAAGTATATTATAATTAAATATCATGAATATCAAAAGTGGACATCACAATATTCATAGATTGACATAATGAATGATATCATAATCGTGGAAACCATCAGTATGACAACACTCATACTGTACATTGTATTCTGATGTTGTTCTAAGATTATGATTAAGTTTCTCCAAAGATCAGATATCACTAGTTTGACTTAATAAAATACGGAAAAAGCAACATACACCAAAAGTGATGGAAGGACAGATATTTGTGCAAAAACGCATTGTTCCTCACAAAGTTTGTAATTCTATTCAATCAAACTTTGAGTGTTTGAAGTAATGCAGGACTGTATCACAAAGTCGGTATAATCTGTGCCTTTTACTGTTTCACCAGCAAGGATGTAGGCCTACCCAGTGCCAGTGGACCATGTATATATGGGTGTGACCGATGCTCATGTGTAAGGTAAGAAAAGCACCATATATCTATAGAACAACAAACACACTATTGAACAGGTTAAGCATGTTGTTTTTATGTTGGAGGGCATTGAATGGCAGGAATACCATAAACTGTTCCACTTTTTCTTGTTAAAGTGGCACTCCAGTCTCCTTTTCACCAGATCTGTCACCCGATTTACTTTAAAAAAAACATATTTTGTTCTCTATTGCTTCTATATTGTTCCTCAAGCAAGGTTTGAGGCCGATGATGTCGCTGGAGGAAGTCTTTAAACAACTTTGACTTAAAGGAATGAACCGGAGGGTAATACCACCTATATTTGACCTCATGGTGAAATCCCTGAGCGGTTAACTTCCACTCCGGCAAGTGAGTCGGACACCTGTATCTTTGTAATGGCTGGGTGTATTGATACACCATCCAAAGTGTAATTAATAACTTCATCATGCTCAATGGGCTATTCACTGTCTGTTTTTTATTACATTTTTACCCATCTACCAATAGGTGCCCTTCTTTGCGAGGCACTGGAAAACCTCCCTGGTCTTTGTGGTTGAATCTGTTGTTGAAATTCACTGCTCGACTGAGGGACCTTACAGATAATTGTATGTGTGTGGTACAGAGATGAGGTAGTCTTTCAAAAATCATGTTAAACACTATTATTAAACACAGAGTGAGTCCATGCAACTTATATGACTTGTTAAGCACATTTTTACTCTTGAACTTATTTAGGCTTGCCATAACAAAGGGGTTGAATACTTATTGACTCAAGACATTTCAGCTTTTCATTGTTAATTATACTGAACAAAAATATAAACGTAGCTTGCAAGAAATCAGTCAATTTAAAAAAATTAAATAGAAACTAATGTAGTAATATCACATGACTGGGAATACAGATATGCATCTTGTTGTTCACAGATACCTTATAAAAAAAGTAGGGGCGTGGATCAGAAAGCCAGTCAGTATCTGGCGTGACCATCATTTCCCTCAGGCAGCGTGACACATCTTCTTTGCATAGAGTTGAGCAGGCTGTTGATTGTGGCCCTTGGAATGTTGTCCCACTCCTCATCAATGGTTGTGTGAAATTGCTGGATATTGTCGGGAACTGGAACACCCTGTCATAAACGTTGATCCAGAGCATCCCAAACATGCTCAATGGGTGACATGTCTGTTTAGTATGCAGGAAATGGAAGAACTGGGACATTTTCAGCTTCCAGGAATTGTGTACAGATCCTTATAACATGGGGCAGTACATTATCATGCTGAAACATGAGGTGATGGTGGAGGAAGAATAGCATGACAATGGGCTTCCGGATTTTGTCACAGTATTTCGGTGCATTCAAATTGCCATCGATAAAATGCAATTGTGTTCGTTGTTCGTAGCTTATGCCTGCCTGCCCATACCATAACCCGACCGTCACCATGTTCACAACGTTGACATCAGCAAACCACTCGTCTTTAATAATAATATAATAATATATGAGCTTCACCAAAGCCCTTTTTTGACTCTCAGATCAATTCAGTGTCTATAAATGAATTATCTGAGAGTCCTTGAAAAACAATTCTTAGTTTCATTTATAGCCAAGATACACCCCTCTCAACTTACAAAGAATCCTTTACCCGAAAGAGGAGTATCCCATAGCTAGACAGCATCAGCTATAAATCATCGTTCAGTTTGGTCTCCCAAGACAAGGCTTCAATCTCATTCTTGGTACCAAAACATTACCTCATCCAATGGCATATATCAATTGTCATTTGAGATACTCCCATCTCAAATACACCCCCTCTTGGATAAGCTCAGAAAAGACTGTGAGCCTCTTAGGTCATATACCAGATCAAGATAAGGGCAACCTCAGAGGGGACATACAATGGTTGCAAACACTGCCTTACTCCTTCCCCCCATGAGAAAAGTAGGGAGTGACTGGCGTACAGACATTGTATGAGATAACTAACTGATTCCCCATTAATAACGCCATCCCTTCACATGGTTTAGGAATAGTTACAGACACATTCATAATAAGAAAACAATGTTCCATTCTTTCCTCCTCCCCTTCTGATATTCTACATAGCACGACATGGTTTTACAGATACATTGACATATGAAGACAAGCCTGACCTCTCCCCTCTCTGGGCCCCAATTGACTAAGCTCTAGCTCAGAAAGGGAAAATGCACTGCCAACCCTATAGTCCAAATGGCACCATTCTAATGACAAGTATCTCACAAGCATATGATGAAAATAACATCTTATCTATGTTACCTAGCTAAATCTGATTCTGCCACGACAGTACTTACTGCCAAAATCTCCAACAGGCATTGGAGACAGCTTATGGTAGAGAAATGAACATTCAATTATCTGGCAACAGCTCTGGTGGACATTCCTGCATGCCAATGGCATGATCCCTCAAAACTTGAGACATATGTGGCATTGTGTTGTGACAAAACATTTTAGAGTGACCATTTAATGTCCCCAGCACAAGGTGCACATGTATAATGATCGTGCTGTTTAATCAGCTACACATATAAGGTGGATGGATTATCTTGGCAAAGGAGAAATGCTCACTTACAGGGATGTAAACAAATGTGTGCACCAAATTTCAGAGAAATAAGCTTTTGTGCATATGGAAGATCTCTGGGATCTTTTATTTCAGCTCATGAAACCAACACTTGTTGCGTTTATATTTTTGTTCATTGTCCTATAATACAATGAGCTCAAGGAGAAACACCTAACACGAATGTAAAAATCACTTTAGTCTGACAAAGATCCAATGAGTTTATTTCTGACAAGTTTTCAAACGTAGTCTCATGTTGCTCATCCGAGTAAATCCTTTCCCACACTTAAAAAAAGTGTTTGACGGATAATAAATGTAGCATCACGTACATAATAATATACATATATCATACACATGCTGTAGTATTAGTTAATCATTTGTAAATTGAGTCATCACAGACAATTACTGAGTGATCATTTATTACAATCAGACCTGGGTTCAAATATGTATTTTGATATCTGCTATTTAAAATACATTGAAAAATGTATTTGAGAATTTTCAAATACAAAGCCCAAAACACATACTTCTATTTGAATGGCTATTTGTAAAAACCAAGTAGTATGAGTATTTTCAAACACTTATTTTAAATACTATTTTCAAAAACCTGGTTTAAATGCATGGGAGTGTATTTGAGTATTTTCAAATACATTAAAATACTTGGACAATGTAGGTGAAAGTTGAGATATTTGAAATAGTATTTGAACCCAGGTCTGATTACAATGGAAACAAAGTGTACCTAATTGCACTTCAGCCCAGCATGAACCAGAAGGGAATCAGGTGCCTGACTGAAGTACTGAAAATAGCATTTCCTCAGACAAGGACATGTGAACAGGTGACTACGCAGGAAGATGACTACGCAGGAGAAAAGGGAGGACTCTGTTCCAACATACATCAGCTTGCCCCAAAACACATGAATGATTATTAAAGGACAACTTGATAGTTGCGGTCAAAACTTTTTTTCATTACTTCAGGTACAGAACGAACTACGTGTCATGCTTACATCATGTTAACCCTACTGTGCTCACAGAGTACAGTACGGTTGGCAGTGCACTAAGTAAAACCTCAGTGTCATTGTGAAGTCTGTGCCCAAAGTTCCTTAACAACCGATCACATTACCAAAGGGAAAGTAACAGAATGGCTACTTAGTCAATATATGGTGAAAACTTTGTCAGGACAATGTATATTACCTATAATACAATTTCATTTTTTTCTTACTTTTGGCTTAAGGAGAAATAATCATTACACCAGTTAAAAATTCCTTTTTAAGAGAGCCAATGACATTATTTTTTATGAGTTTTCAAATGTATTCTCATGTTGCTCAACTGACTAAATCCTTTCCCACACGTGTGGCAGTAATGGGGCTTCTCCTCGGTATGAATAAACATGTGTCTTTTAAGGCCACCAGTTTCCGCAAAGCCCTTTGAACACAGGGAGCAGGTGAATGGGCGCTCGTTTGAGTGCCATCGCTTATGCGACGTGAGAGCGCATGACGTGCTGAAAGCCTTTCCACACGGTTTACAGCGGTAAGGTCGTTCCCCTGTGTGAAAACGCATGTGCACTAAGAGTTCCCCGGAAACAAAGAAAGCCTTCCCGCATACGCTACACAGGTATGGTCTCTCTCCTTTGTGCATCCGGAGGTGTCTAACTAATGTGTGCTTTTGATTGAACTTCTTTCCACAGACTGAGCAGGAGTAAGGCCGCTCTCCGGTGTGGGTGCGTATGTGTATTTTGAGGACCGCTGCACTAGTGTAACTCTTGCCACAGTGTTGGCAAATAGGCCTGTGCATCGGTTCTACGTCGTGACTTTTCTTGTGCAGTTGTAAATATCTCTCCGATTTGAATCTCTTCTCACACTGGTTGCAACGGAACGGCTGCACACTGGTGTGAACACTTTGGTGTCGTTTCAGGTCAGTTGTGCATCTGAAACCCTTCCCACACTGTTTGCAGGTGTTCTTATTGATTCTCTTGGCTGAGGTGGTCTTGGCTGAGGAGCTCTTGGCTGAGGAGCTCTTGGCTGAGGAGCTCTTGGCTGAGGAGCTCTTGGCTGTTTGACTGGACGGCAGTGAGTTCTCAGCTCCTCCAGAGTCCAGGCTCCTGCTGTCCTCCTCTGTTAGATGTTCCTTCCTGATGTGCTGGTGAAGATCCACCATTTCCCTGTGGGAGAATGGGCACTGGGGGCAGGAGAAGACCTGGGAGGACATGTCACTAGCTGGTTCTGTAGGCAGAAAGCAGACAGAACAATTCAGACGCTTTTACATTACCTTCTATGACCCAGATCCTGGAGTGCTTGGTACCATGATCCGCGTTACAAAACATAATGCGAAGGGCAAACAAAGCCTGACCCAAATTAATCCTGGACCTACCCGAGTGGCGGGTCCAAGATCTAGGACCAGAACAGCATGTATTGTGATGCAGCAAATGCGAATCACATTTCTGCCAGTTGTAAATGAGCTAGCACGCTGCCATCATCCTGAATGTGCCTGATTCAGGGACAGCTATATTGTTGATTCAGCCAGACATTTTTTAAGTACATTAGCTTATTATTTAGCAAGTTTCAGCATCTTCCAGTTAACATCGCTCGCCAACCAACATCCCATTGAAATTAATGGTTCCGCTAGCAGTGGCAGCCATTGTTGGAAACAGCCTTCAGTGCAGTGCTCTCAAAAGCACGAAAACATCCTTCTCCAAAACAATATACACAGCCCCTCTATATTTGACGGTTTTATAAGTAGGAACTGATATCAACCTCTGTAATTCATTATCATAAGTATAACATTTGACAGTGGTGTGAAGCAATTCCTGATTTTTCACCTGAAGGTCAAGGAGCGTAATTTTTTGTTGTTGCAAATAATATCTCTAGGTAATGTAACAAGTCAGGCTTTTACAAATCACTTAAAAATAAATGGTGGAAATGGACTATGATTCTGAATCTCCTTACCATCCGAGTCCTCTGGTTCACTCAGAGGGGAGGTCCACTTTGCGTCATCCTCATCCTTCAATCCTCTCTCAGTGTCTTCATTTCTCTCACTTCCATCATCCTCCAAGGTCTTTTCAAAATGCAACTCTCCTCCTTCCTCTTCCTCACTGTTGATCTTCCACCCCTCTGTGCTCCCTTTCATGCCTTCATGTCCATCAAGACTTGACTTTAGGCCATGAATTTGAGGAATTGACAACGTGGACAAGATGTTGTCTGCGACCTGGTTGGAGAATTCATCTGAAGGGAGAGAGAATTTTCATCTCAGGAAAGGAAACGGAAAAATGCAACTCCAACTAATTTACAGAAGAGCACATAGCTAACATGGTTGATTTCCTCTTATTAAGACTCACTTTTGCTCAAGTGACCCAGATGTCTATGATGCTGCAGCAGTGTCTTCAGGTGCTCGGGGTCAGAGACAGAATGCCAGAACTCCTCCAGGTCAGAGGGGGCAAGGCTGAGACAAGATGCTGTCTGAGAGGATAAAAGGAACATTAAAAAGGTTTCTGCAGCTCTCTCTCACAGAACATTCATATTAGGTGGTTTTTTGTTGTTGTTCTTGCCATGCATAAGCCGTAAAACAAAGGCTTTTACATGTTTCCACTACATGAGAGTGCCTTGATTACTTCTGGAAGTCTGTTTTCACAAAGCTTTAACAGCATTGTTTACTATCCAGCATCAACTTATTTTTGTTCTATAATATTTCATTACATAATCATAGAGCACCTCATGGATTGTATATTTTAGTCATTTAGCAGACGCTCTTATCCAGAGTGACATACAGTTAGAGTGGGGCGGGTGTAGTGGGATGCCAGGACAGAGAAGAGCTTTGCCTGGGCTGAGCGGGAGCTGCCCTCCCATAGGGGTGCGAGGGACAAGAGACCAGAGGTGGCAGAACAGAGTGCTTGGGTTGGGGTGTAGGGTTTGAGCATAGCCTGAAGGTAAGAAGGTGCAGTTCCCTTTGCCGCTTCGTAGGCAAGAACCATGGTCTTCAATCAAAGAAGCACTCCTCTCCTGTGTCTCTACATTAATCATATAGGATTCAACTTTAGTTGACAAAAAGGACAGTCATGAACAAGAAACTCTGTTCCCAAAGACTGGATCTTATACAGTGCCATTACTAAAACAGTGACACCCCTAAGCGTGTGATACTGAAGACATAACATGACAAGCCTGACCATCTCTAAAGATTTCATGCTATTAAGATAGAGCCTGTACCTCTGTAAGGTCTGGTACAGGCAGCAGCTCCTCCAGTCGGGAGAGAAACTCCCACACCAGTATCTGCAGTGCTGTGTCATACCGAGGGCCGTAACGTATTGGGAACACCACCTGAGAGAGGAAAATAAAACAAGCGTTGTTGAAACCAACACCTTCCTGGATTTTTCATTTTGTATGGCCTTTCATCAGTTACAGTAAAACAAGCAACATTTCACTACTGAGTTTTACATTGCTGGAACATGCTGTACTATTGACTCAAAGCGACAACTATGATTCATTAGGATATTTCCCACCTGGAAGAAGTGCTTCTTCTCAGACGGGTCTTCGAGCAGGGTTTTGACCAGCTCCACGAAGTTAGACTCTGAAGCCTCCAACTCATTTCTACTCTGTGACTGGGCATGTAAAATGAATGATACAATCAGCTTCAAAAGAAAGACAATATAAGCTCCCTCTATTCAATAGCATCCAGACTACTTTAAACACTGAAAGTTACATACATCCTCGTGCACAGCATGTACTGAAGAAGTTTTGATTCTGTCCAAATGAAGTTGGATGGTCTGGGGGTCCGGTGGGTTTTCATTACGAAACAACTCTAGAACCATCTGAAAGTAGATTTTATGACAATAATAGTCATTGGACTAAGATCCTTTCTGAACATCCATGCCTCCACTCCTTCTCCACCCTCCCACTTCTCACCCTTGCTCTCAGTCCCAGGATGAGTTGGGTCCTCTGCCTGGAGCTCAGCAGCTCTGGAACCATCTCTGTCACCAAAGTCACGAACTCCTCCAGCTTCCCATAGTGCATCACATTACGCTCTTGAGCCACTTGCCACATGAAAGCTGACATCAGTCGTAGAGGTGGAACCAGGAGACGGAAAGATGATAAAGGGAACAGTGGACCTACAGTAAAATAAAAAAGGAGCCAGTATGGAAACATAAGGATTGGGTCTGTAGCCAACTACACAATACCTGTAGCCAACTACACACCACTAATATGGGCTTACCTGCCTGGTCTGAAAACAAGGGAGTCTGATCCAGGTTGTCATTAGGACTCTCAACTCTGTCTGCTGAGATCTATGGAAACCAACAACACAAGAGGCAGTAATTGCACATCTTTAAAATATTAACAGTAAGGCTAGCCTGTTGCAAACAATAAAACAGTACGTTCTCATTTTATGACTAAATTAATCATTATCACTGTCATATGTTCTGATTAAAACTGGAATGCCATACAGTTGACTCATTGTTATAATTTTTCAAAAAGAAAATGTTACATTAATCTCCGCAATCTCGTATGTGCGTCCTCTGCTGCTGGTGTTGATATTGCACTCATTTGAACTGCGAACCCAGTGCCAGAAATAGTGGTTTCTTCAGTCGAACTATTAGACAATCTTATTTGATAATACCGATAATTACCGGTCTATAAGTCTATGGTATTACACACATAACTAGTCATGCTAGCAGTAGCTAGCTGTGAATAACACAGGTCTGGCAACTAGGTAAGTTACAGTAACCACACATTTTCTGTATCTTCGCTAACTAGCTACCTCGGGAAAGTTTGGGTTGGTTTGCCGATGTTTTATAAAAATGGTGAGCCAACTCAGGCTTCCAGGCCTCGGTACACCCTCTGGCATATCCTTAGACTTTTTCAGTGCTCTCACATGACGGTCCCTCGCAAGTCTCCATTTCTTCCTGCAAGTATCTGGATCAGAGTTTAAATATGTAGCAATTTCGCGCCAACTGTGTTCGAGAGCCTCTTTGTCGAAATGTAAACGCATTGAGGTATCATACAAGTGTGTATGCTCTTTGACAGCTTTTACGAGACGTTCTTCAAACGATTCAGCCATTTCCCCAAAATTCACAAGCTGGTTAGCTATCTAGCTAGCTAGATAAGAAGCAAAATAACTGAACATTCACGGTCGTCGTTTACATATGACGTTTTAGGCCAAAAACGTTCCCTTCCGGTATCAACATCTTCTTCTTCTTCTGAGTTTAACAGCGGTTGGCATGCAATATGTTCCATTAACGGCCAGAACTGGACTATAATATTAATTAATTATACTTTACTACAAAATTGAATATATATAAATATATATATATATATATATATATATACAGTCCCAGTCAAAAGTTTGAACACACCTACTCATTCAAGGGTTTTTCGTAATTTTGACTATTTTCTACATTGTAGAATAATAGTGAAGACATCAAAACTATGAAATAACACATATGGAATCATGTTGTAACCAAAAAAGTGTTAAACAAATATATAAAAATACATTTTATATTTTTGATTCTTCAAAGTAGCCGCCCTTTGCCTTGATGACAGCTTTGCACATTCTTGGCATTCGCTCAACCAGCTTCACCTGAAATGCTTTTCCAACAGTCTTGAAGGAGTTTCCACATATGCTAAGCACTCGTTGGCTGCTTTTCCTTCACTCTGCGGTCCAACTCATCCCAAACCATCTCAATTGGGTTGAGGTCGGGTGATTGTGGAGGCCAGGTCATCTGATGCAACATTCCATCACTCTCCTTCTTGTTCTAATGGCCTTTACACAGCCTGGAGGTGTGTTTGGGTCATTGTCCTGTTGAAAAACAAATGATAGTCCCACTAAGCGCAAACCAGATGGGATGGCGTATCACTGCAGAATGTTGTGGCAGCCATGCTGGTTAAGTACGCCTTTAATTCTAAATAAATCACAGACTGTGTCACCAGCAAAGCACCACCGCACCATCACACGTCCTCCTCCATGTTTCACGATGGGAAGCACACATGCCGAGATCATCCGTTCACCTACTCTGCGTCTCACAAAAACATGGCGGTTGGAAGCAAAAATCTCAAATTTGCACTCATCAGACCAAAAGACAGATTTCCACCAGTCTAATGTCCATTGCTCGTGTTTCTTGGCCGAAGCAAGTCTCTTCTTATTATTGGTGTCCTTTAGTAGTGGTTTCTTTGCAGCAAATTGACCATGAAGACCTGATTCACGCAGTCTCCTCTGAACAGTTGGGTGTTGAGATGTGTCTGTTGCTCGAGCTCTGTGAAACATTTATTTGGGTTGCAATCTGAGGTGCAGTGAACTCTAATGAACCTATCCTCTGCAGCAGGGGTAACTCTGGGTCTTCCTTTCCTGTGGCGGTCCTCATGAGAGCCAGTTTCATCATAGCGCTTGATGGTTTTTGCGACTGCACTTGAAGAAACTTTCAAAGTTCTTGAAATTTTACAGATTGACTGACCTTCATGTCTTAAAGTAAAGATGGACTGTCATTTCTCTTTGCTTATTTGAGCTGTTCTTGCCATAATATGGACTTGGTCTTTTACCAAATAGGTCTATCTTCTGTATACCAGCACTACCTTGTCAAAACAACTGACTGGCTCAAACGCATTAAGACAGAAAGAAATTCCACAAATGAACTTAACAAGGCACACCTGTTAATTGAAATGCATTCCAAGTGACTACATCATGAAGCTGGTTGAGAGAATGCCAAGAGTGTGCAAAGCTGTCATCAAGGCAAAGTTGGTTACATTGAATAATCTCAAATAACATATTTTCATTTGTTTAACACCTTTTTGGTTACTACATGATTCCATATCTGATACTTCATTGTTTTGATGTCTTTACTATTATTGTACAATGTAGAACATTTTAAAAATAAAGAAAAACTCTCGAATGAGCAGGTGTGTCCAAACTTTTGACTGGTACTGTATATATATATATATACACTGCTCAAAGAAATAAAGGGAACACTTAAACAACACAATGTAACTCTGTGGCCTGCTGGAGGTCATTTTGCAGGGCTCTGGCAGTGCTCCTCCTTGCACAAAGGCAGAGCTAGCGGTCCTGCTGCTGGGTTGTTGCCTTCCTACGGCCTCCTCCACGTCTCCTGATGTACTGACCTGTCTCCTAGTAGCGCCTCCATGCTCTGGACACTACGCTGACAGACACAGCAAACCTTCTTGCCACAGCTCGCATTGATGTGCCATCCTGGATGAGCTGCACTACCTGAGCCACTTGTGTGGGTTGTAGACTCCATCTCATGCTACCACTAGAGTGAAAGCACCGCCAGCATTCAAAAGTGACCAAAACATCAGCCAGGAAGCATAGGAACTGAGAAGTGGTCTGTGGTCACCACCTGCAGAACCACTGCTTTATTGGGGGTGTCTTGCTAATTGCCTATAATTTCCACCTTTTGTCTATTCCATTTGCACAACAGCATGTGAAATTTATTGTCAATCAGTGTTGCTTCCTAAGTGGACAGTTTGATTTCACAGAAGTGTGATTGACTTGGAGTTACATTGTGTTGTTTAAGTGTTCCCTTTATTTTTTTGAGCAGTGTATATAAACACACATACTACCGTTCAAAAGTTTGGGGTCACTTAGAAATATCCTTGCTTTTGAAAGAAAAGCAATTTTTTGTCCATTAAAAGAACAAAAAATGGATCAGAAATACAGTGTTGACATTGTAAATGACTATTGTAGCTGGAAACAGCAGATTTTTTATGGAATATCTACATAGGCAAACTGTGTTCCAATGGCACGTTGTGTTAGCTAATCCAAGTTTATAATTTTAAAAGGCTAATTGATCATTAGAAAACCCTTTTGCAATTATGTTAGCACAGCTGAAAACTGTTGTTCTTATTAAAGAAGCAATAAAACAGGTCTTCTTTAGACTAGTTGAGTATCTGGAGTATCAGCATTTGTTTATTCGATTACAGGCTCAAAATGGCCAGAAACAAATAACTTTTTTCTGAAAATTGTCAGTCTATTCTTGTTCTGAGAAATGAAGGCTATTCCATGCAAGAAATTGCCAAGAAACTGAAGATCTTAAACAACGCTGTGTACTACTCCCTTCACAGAACAGCGCAAACTGTCTCTAACCAGAATAGAAAGAGAGGGAGGCCCCTATTTCACATGTGTATGCACACCTTTAGGAAGAGCGTGTGAGTATCCCTTGAAGTTGACACAAGCATATTGATACAACTATCCAGTGGCACTAAGCTATCTAGAATGTTCATATGCCAATCAATGAAAGTTAAAATAAAGACTCCTTCATACAAATATCTGCCTTCACATAGCACTTACCCTGGAAACATGTGTATCTGGGATACTTGGGACATCGCTACCCTAAACCCTAACCCAAACTTTAACCCCTACATAACCCCAACCTTAACCCGTATCAATTTAAATTGAAACTTCAAATGGGGTAACGTCAGAGTTGGGACGTCCCAAGGATCCTGGATTGTATGGACCATTTCTCCAGGCCAGGGTTTTCAACAATGGACACATCAAAGTTACAAAAAAACAAGATTGTGGTTGAGTCCATATTTAAATGAAAAACAACCAAGAACTTAAAAAAGGCTTTGAGAGAGTCAAACAGAGTATGAAAATGAACATCTATGAAGAAATGTTGTGTTTGAAACAAGACAACTACCTGAACTATGGCCTATGAGTTTTATTTATGGATTCTCAAATTAGACCGCTTCCCACAGACACGGGTGAGGTTTTTCTCCAGTATGAATAAGCATGTCATCTAAGGGCACTTTTGAGATTAAGCGTTTTTCACAATGAGAGCAGGGGAATGGGAGCTCGCCTGTGTGAGTCCTTCGCTGCAACATGAGTATCCAATACATTCTAAACATCTTCCCACAAAGTTGACATCTGTGGGGGCATTTACCCGTGTGTGTTCATGAGTGTACCAACAAGGCCCCTGAGGAATAAAATGTATTTCTACAAACGCTACATACAGTAAGTATGATTTCTCTCCTGTATGCATCCTGAGGTGGTGTGTTAGTAATTGCTGTTGGATAAATCTCCTCCCACATATAGAACAGGTGAATGGTCTCTCCCCAGTATGAGTAAGTATAACGGAAGTTAAAGGTCCCAGATGTCATAAACCCCCTGCCAAAATGTGCGCAAAGATATGGTCTTTCTCCTGTGTGGACACGTTGGTGCAGTATTAAAGTTGCCCTTTGATTTTTGAATTTCTTCTCACACTGGTTGCAATGAAACAGCTTTTCCTCTGTGTGAACACGTTTACATTCTTTCATGTGCACTTTGGTGGAACACTGTTTGCAGATGTACTTCTCTGTTGTCTTGGCTGAGGAGTTCTTTACTGTTTCATTGGATGGCAGTTAGTTCTCAGCTCCTCCAGAGTTCAGAGCAACTCAATATTAGGAATGGGTCTTTCATGTTTTATACACTCAGTGTAAGTGAATTTGTCCTAATACTTTTGGTCCCCTAAATGGGGGTACTATGTACAAAACGTGCTGTAATGTCTAAAAGGTTCACTCGATATGGATGTACAGTTGAAGTCGGAAGTTTACATACACTTACGTTGGAGTCATTAAAACTCGTTTTTCAACCACTCCACAAATTTCTTGTTAACAAACTATAGTTTTGGCAAGTCGGTTAGGATATCTACTTTGCTCATGACACAAGTAATTTTTCCAACAATTGTTTACAGACAGATTATTTCACTTATAACTCACTGTATCACAATTCCAGTGGGTCAGAAGTTTACATACACTAAGTTGACTATGCTTTTAAACAGCTTGGAAAATTCCAGAAAATTATGTCATGGCTTTAGAAGCTTCTGATAGGCTAATTGACATCATTTGAGTCAATTGGAGGTGTACCTGTGGATGCATTTCAAGGCCTTCCTTCAAACTCAGTGCCTCTTTGCTTGACATCATGGGAAAATCAAAAGAAAATCAGCCAAGACCTCAGAATTTCTTTTTGAGACCTCCACAAGTCTGGTTCATCCTTGGGAGGAATTTCCAAATGCCTGAAGGTACCACATTCATCTGTACAAACAATAGTACGCAAGTATAAACACCATGGGACCATGCAGCCGTCATACCGCTCAGGAAGGAGACGCGTTCTGTCTCCCAGAGATGAACGTACTTTGGTGCGAAAAGTGCAAATCAATCACAGAACAGCAGCAAAGGACCCTGTGAAGATGCTGAAGGATACAGGTACAAAAGTATCTATTTCCACAATAAAACGAGTCCTATATCGACATAACCTGAAAGGCCGCTCAGCAAGGAAGAAGCCACTGCTCAAAAACCGCCATAAAAAAAGCCAGACTACGGTTTGCAACTGCACATGGGGACAAAGATCATACGTTTTGGAGAAATGTCCTCTGGTCTGATGAAACAAAAATAGAACTGTTTGGCTAAAATGACCATTATTATGTTGAGGAAAAATGGGGAGGCTTGCAAGCCGAAGAAAACCATCCCAACCGTGAAGTACGAGGGTGACAGTATAATGTTGTGAGGGTGCTTCACTGCACGAGGGACTTCACAAAATAGATGGCATCATGAGGCAGGAAAATTATGTGGATATATTGAAGCAACATCTCCAGACATCAGTCAGGAAATCCAATAGAATATGTGTGGGCAGAACTGAGAAAGCGTGTGCGAGCAAGGAGGCCTACACACTTGACTCAGTTAAACCAGCTTTGTCAGGAAGAATGGGCCAAAATTCACCCAATTTATTGTGGGAAGCTCGTGGAAGGCTAACTGAAGCGTTTGACCCAAGTTAAATAATTTAAAGGCAATGCTACCAAATACTAATTGAGTGTATGTAAACTTCTGACCCCCTGGGAATGTGATGAAAGAAATAAAAGCTGAAATAAATCATTCTCTCCACTATTATTCGGACATTTCACATTCTTAAAATAAAGTGGTGATCCTAACTGACCTAAGACAGGGAATTTTTACTAGGATTAAATGTCAGGAATTGTGAAACACCTTATCCAAATACATTAAACTCAGTTCATGTAAACTTCCGACTTCAACTGTAAATACCCTCAAATTAAAGCTGACAGTCTGCACTTTAACCTCATAGTCATTGTATCATTTCAAATCGAAAGTGCTGGAGTACGTAGCTAAAACAACACAACATGTGTCACTGTCCCAATACTTTTGGAACTCACCGTAAATTCCATGGAGGAATTAAATGCCACTGGGAGAAAGGCAAAACTGATAGATGTCCACAAATCACTGGACCTTACACACCACTAGCCAGCTTTGTTAGTACAATAATGGTGCTTTTTTTGAATCTGTGTTTACCACCAAATCACCTACAGTGCATTCAGAAAGTATTCAGACCCCTCTATTTTTTACACATTTTGTTACATTACAGCCTTATTCTAAAATGGATACACATTTTTTTAAACTCAACAATCTACACACAATACCCCATAATGACAAAGCGAAAACCGATAAGGAAAGATAACAATTTAATCCAATTTAGAATAAGGCTGTAACCTAACAAAATGTGGAAAAAGTCAAGGGGTCTGAATACTTTCCAAAGGCAATGTATATAGTGAAGTTAACGAGTGGAGTGAGCAACAATGGAAAAAGGCTAAATAGAATTGAGCAATTGTTCAATTACTTTGAAATAATCTAAATATATTTTTGGGTCGATAGGAAACAACACAACAGATACTAGGTGGTGCCAAGTGTGTAAACACTTTTTATTTGAGGGTATTGTTTAAGATGTCCTGCTATATTAGAAATGTGGTTTACAATAGTGTTTTTGCCCATTGTTAGTTTTCCTACTGGGAAGCATTGAACTCAGGGAATTATTTCAGGGTAAAATCAAATCTGTTCGCATATAACCAGACATAACTTTAACATTTTACAGAATGGTTACAATATTTAGATAATGGTTAGAATATTTAGAACACATATTTTGCCAATCACCTCTGAAGTAAAGTTACACTGCCTGGTATTATGACAAATTAGAAGATCTACAAACATGTCATAATCACCTGAAAATGTAGCAGAGAACTATATAGAGCAGAATCTCCAAATAACATTTCAACAGCTTAGTGTTGGTTTATCAATACATTTGTCGACCTTTTCTCTCTTTTTCATGCATTCGTTGATGTATTCTCATGTTTCCCCTTTCAGAGAATCTTTTGCCACACTTTACACATGGGTAAGGTTTCTCTCCAGTATGAATTCGCATGTGTTTCACTAGTCTGTTGGAGGTGGAGAAGCCTTTGGGGCACTGTGTACAGGGGTATGGGCGTTCGCCTGTATGACTTCGCTGATGCACTTTCAGTTTACTTGCTAGACTAAAAGTATTCCCACATTGTTCACAATGATACGGTCGTTCCCCTGTGTGGATCCTTGAGTGTACCATCAGTTCCCCTGAGCAAGCGAAGGTCTTTCCACAAATGCTACACAAGTATGGTTTCTCTCCACTGTGCATCCTGATGTGTCTTGTTAGTACTTGCCGTTGAATAAATCTCTTCCCACATATTGTACACCCATAAGGTCGCTCCCCAGTATGAATGCGTAAATGAGATTTTAAGATATCGGATGTCCTAAACCCCCTGCCACAATGTGAGCAATCATAAGGCCTTTCTCCTGAGTGAACTCGTTGGTGCTGTTTTAGACTACCCTTCGCTTTGAATCTTTTATCACACTGGTTGCAATGGAACGGCTGCATGTCTGTGTGAACACCCTTATGTCGTTTCAGGTCCGATGGGCTTCTGAAACCCTTTCCACATTTAAAGCAGATGTACTTCTTGGTTGTCTTGATTGAGGGTCTCTGTATTGTTTGATTGGATGGCAGTGAGTTCTCAGCTCCTCCAGAGTCCAGGCTCCTGCTGTCCTCCTCTGTTAGATGTTCCTTCCTGATGTGCTGCTGAAGGTTCACCTCTCTCCTGTGGGAGAATGGGCACTGGGGGCAGGAGAAGACCTGGGAGGGCATGTCACTATCCGGTTCTGCAGGTAAAAAGCACATGGAAGTACACTGAACAAAAATATAAACGCAACATGTAAAGTGTTGTTACCATCTTTCATGAGCTGAAATAAAAGATCCCAGACATTTTCCGTACGCACAAAACGCTTATTTCTCTCAAATGTTGTGCACAAATTTGTTTACATCCCTGTTAGTGAGCAATTATCCTTTGCCAAGATAATCCATCCACCTGACAGGGGTGGCATATCAAGAAGCTGATTAAATAGCATGACCATTACACAGGTGCACCTTGTGCTGGGGACAAGAATAGACCACTCTAAAATGTGCAGTTTGTCACACAACACAATGCCTCAGACGTCTCAAGTTGAGGGAGTGATTGGCATGCTGACTGCAGGAATGTCCACCAGAGCTGTGGCCAGAGAATTGAATGTTCATTTCGCTGCCATTAGCCACCTCCAATGTCATTTTAGAGAATTTGGCAGTACGTCCAACTGGTCTCACAACTACCAACCACGTGTATGGCATCGTGTGGGCGAGCGGTTTTCTGATGTCAACGTTGTGAACAGAGGTCCTCCACCACAGAGGTGGAGTTATGGTATGGGCAGGCATATGCTATGGACAATGAACACAATTGCATTTTATCAATTGCAATTTTTATATCTGTGACCAACAGATGCATATCTGTATTCGCAGTAATGTGAAATCCATAGATAAGGGCCTAATGAATTTCCTGAGGCCAATTGTGAGGCCCATTTATTTTAAAGGTATCTGTGACAAACAGATGCATTTCTGTATTCCTAGTCATGTGAAATCCATAGATTAGGGCCCAATGAATTTATTTCAATTGACTGATTTCCTGTAACTCAGTACAATCAATGAAATTATTGCATGTTGCCTTTATATTTTTGTTCAGTATATAATCAGTCCTGCTATTTTAATTCCCCCCCCCCCCCCAGATTGTTGTCGATATGTATATAGTATTTGACAAGGCAATGACCTCCAAAAAAAAGGTAATCCTTGTCAAAGATCTCATTACAATTTTATTTAACTAAATAACAACAAATTCTTATTTACAATGACGGACTAGGAACTGCCTTGTTCAGGGGCAGAACGACAGATTTATAACTTGTCAGCTTGGGGATTTGATCTAGCAACCTTTCGGTTACTGGCCCAATGCTCTAACCACTAGGCTACCTGCCCCCTCAAATGAAAGCGTGGCCAAATTTGAAATGTAGTTGTGGTCGAGTAGAGTTTTAATACAAGCTCTATGAAAAGCCCTGTTAAGTAAATAATGCATGCAATACGTTCCTAAATGTTTTAAGTCAAACACAGATCTTATCTCAAGTGATATTGTCGCAAGAGAAGTTGGATTGCAGTGTGTGAGATTTTAGAAAATGTTTACACATTTACTTCACAGGCCTCACTGTCATGTTTGTACTAAAATTGTAAGACAGACAACTTCTTTCAAAGTAAAAAACTAAACAAAAATCATTAAGATTGTGTTACATTTTGGTAAAATTATCCCATTAACGCATTTGGAGTCTCTATGAAGACATTCCCAAGGCAAAATGGGTTTGACAGACATCCCTCCTCTAACCACTACCTTAATAACTTCTAGAATAATAAACCCTAATTCACACATTGAACTATTCACCAATGTATTCAGAATGCTTTAGTATATTTCCAGCAATCAAAATCCCAAAGAAATCACTATTGTTTTCAAAAGTCCTATGTGCTGTTTAGCTTTCTTTTTGTTAAGTTGTATGTTTACTATGCGTTTCCTTGAAGACACACTCCAAGTAGGATTGTGCCAAGCACTCAATATGAATGTGTAAATGTGATTTTAATATCTGTGATGTTCTAAACCCCCTGCCACAAGGTGAGCAAACATAATACCCTTCTCCTGTTTGAACTCGTTGGTGGGGGCAGGAGAACACCAGGAAGGGCATGTTGATTTTACAGCAAGGTAAAATGAGTACGGCTACTGTCACGGGCGGGATCTGAACCCGGGTCTCCCACAGGAGAAACAAACACCTTGACAGTGAGACCAAGAGGATACTTTCTCTAAGGCCAAGGGTGAGGCAGGGCTACCTCATCACGAGACCATGAGCCTGACTCATGTCTGCTACATGTACAGTATAGTGCTTCAGCTGAACAAGCAATATAAGATATACTGAATATTGGTCATCCATGTTGGATTGTGGCCTTCTGTCCCATAGAGGGTGAAGAAGGCATGGAAGAAATATGCAGGAATTCTACTATTCAAACTCTCAACAGTGTTTTCCTTATTTTTTAAAGTCAGCTATGCGTAGTGCATGGTCTGCATATAGGGCAAGCCGGCCCTGGACCACAGTCAACTGTTACAGTATATTGTCAAACAACTGTCATAACCCTGGCTAGCTAGCAAATGATTATTGTAAATGTACTCCAAAACTACTGCGATGACTGATTACACAGCATCTTCTCAGATGGTTCTCTATTTCATCTCGTGACGGACACAATTATAATAGGTATTTTCAGCATGCAGTGGCCAGACCACAGTCAACTCATCCATAATAAATACACCCCCATAGAAGAACTCAACAAAGAGCAGCTCAAGCAGATGCGTTTTTCTAGGAGGTCAACACACTGTTACATCACATCAACTTCCCAACAATGTGGTAGTAACATTTTGAAACATGTAGGCTTCTAGGAATTGTGGTAGCCACAGTAACCACTACCCCACCAGCTATAGAAGCAGACCTGGTTTCAACTTCAAATAGCCTACTATTTGAAATAATTTCACAATGGAACCAATATAGTCACAATAGTGCAAACCCCGCCCATCTGGCACTCCAGGCAGGCTAAAGCAAATCCAGGCAGGCTAAAGCAAACGCTAAACAGATTTCAAAGATTTCAAATAGTATTTGAACACAGGTCTGAAGGGAATATATTATGAAATACTGAACTGTGAAACTTGTTAAAATCTACAATCTGGAATCTTAGTTTCCCATTGGTTACCTAGAATTAGAGCTAAAAATGAATCCATGTCATATGAATTAATGTCTTACTTAATTCAACCATTAAATCCTTGGCTTTAGGGTACCAATACCCCCCCCCCCAAAAAAATATAGTCAACGTTTTTTAACTCTTATTTTAATTTCTACATTGCAAACAGTGAAAATGATGTTTCATGCCACGAGAGGTACCGGATCCGGGAAAACAGGTTCCAGTTCCGGCAGGATCCAGGTCTAAAAAAAGCTCTGCTGGTGGAGTAGCTATAGCCACAATGGAAACAGCAGCTAAAAGTAGCCTGACTAGTCTAATGGAAAAAGCACTGTCGCTTAACTTAATATTGTTCCAACTAGTAATAACAACCAGTTATCAATAACACAGTTTGGCAATCGCCATGAACAGTGCACAGATGTATGTAATGTACTCTGCTCCGAATGTCCTTACCGTCTACGGCCACTGGATGAGCGTGTAGTGATGATCCTGGTTTCTGCTGTCCAGAACTGGATTCACCAGCCTCTTCAAGTCGTTCAACGCCCTCATCAGTTCCCTTATAGGTTCCATTGTAACTGATTTCTGGTCGCCACTCTTCTCCACCCTCCTGTTCTTTCTTCCTAGTGTCATGACCTCGAGCCTCCACTGAAGTTTGTTTAGAGTTTACCAAGGAAGTGAGGGACAGAGCGGACAGGATGGTGTCAGAGTCGTAGAACAAATGATCTGGAAAAGAAGGAGAATCCAAACCAATTTTATTTAGTAATACCTTGGAGGTGAATACAGTTTGTGCAACATAAAAGGTGAAGACATATTTAACAATACAAGGCACATTTCGTTGGTGGAAAATGCTATCAAATCTAAAGAAGTTCAAAGAATTTACCCCAGCCGAAATAGATAACCTGGATGCTACCTACCTCTGTTTAGGTGTCCCAGGTGTCTTTGATGCTGTAGCAGTGTCTTCAGGTGCTCAGGGTCAGAGACAGACTGAACACACTCCTCCAGGTCAGAGAAGGCAAGGCTGAGACAAGATGCTGTCTGAGGGTGAGAGAGGAAAACTTAAAGTTAAAATGGAAAATATAAAAGGAGAGTGCAGTCCAATACCAAATCACCGCTACCCACCTGGAAACGTGTTGATGTTCAGTCCATTTATTAATCTATTAAAGGGGGTTCATTCATTCATAACTGTAAACGCAACATTTTTCGCATTTGAATTGACAGGATGAAGATGCAGTCATATCAGTACCTGTGTAAAGCTGGGCACCGGCAGCAGCTCCTCCAATCTGGAGAAGAACTCCCACACCAGAATCTGCAGTGCTGTGTCATACTTAGTACCGTACTGCACTGGGAACACCTCCTTTAATGAAAATGTAGAGAGCCATTACACAGTGAGGTGAATGGTCTTGCCTAAAACACCTGTTACCGTCAATATGTATTAGTTTAATAAAATACTTGTTTTATCCATTTGCACTACTATTATTGATATTTGTCACAGTACCCAACTTGACACATAGCACACACATCACATGCTTGGGAGCATTGCATTTCATTTCAGATGCATGTGTAACGGATGTGAAATGGCTAGCTAGTTAGCGGTGGTGCGCGCTAGCAGCCTTTCAGTCGGTTAAGTCACTTGCTCTGAAACCTAGAAGTAGTGGTTCCCCTTGCTCTGCAAGGGCCGCGGCTTTTGTGGAGCGATGGGTAACGACGCTTCGTGGGTGACTGTAGTTGATGTGTGCAGAGGTTCGCGCCCGTGTCGGGACGAGGGGACGGTCTAAAGTTATACTGTTACACATGCCTGCCTGCTTGCTTTTCAGGCATATCCAACACTTTTGCTTGATTATGACACAGAACTACCCAATTGTGAAAAGTTAGATGTTTGATATTATCTCACCTGAAAAAAGTGTTCCCTCTTCGCTGGGTCTTCCAGCAGGGTTTGGACCAGCTCCACAAAGTTAGACTTTGATGCCTCCACTCTCTTGTTTTTGCTCTGAACATGAAATTACACCCCCAAAAAGTAAGTTAAGAACTAAAATTACAAAAAGATAAATGTTGTGATAGAGATTTAACAATCCACATTCTCTGTGGTGTATTGCACACAACTTACCGCTTTGTGCTTTACTGTGCATGACTGGATTCTATCCAAGTGGCGTTGGATGGTTTGATGGTCCACCATGTCCTCTTTACCACAGCACAACTCAAGAACCAGCTGAAATAGCAGGCACACTTGAATATGCAGGAATGGAAACATTACACATTCAGTGTTTAATGTACAGGGTAGCTGGTGTGATTGCAGGGTTCAGTGAAAATCTTAGGCTTCGAGCTCCAACATGCAGGACTAAATGACATTAAATAATGAAAATGGTCATAAAAAAACAATAGAAATAGAACTATATACATAATAACAACCGTAGCAGAGATGAATTTATACATGTCCATTGGGGTGGAGGCAGAGTAAAGACTAGAGGGGAAAGGGGGAATGACCATAGGGGAGCAGCAGGCAGACTAAATTACCATTGAGCGGGTGTGGGGAGTGAAATAAAAACGATAACAATTATAATTAAAAAAGTAATAATATACATATTAACAACTGTAACAGTGATGAATGTACACTGAACAAAAATATAAAACACAACATGTAAAGTGTTGGTCCCATATTCCCTGAGCTGAGATAAAATAACCCAGAAATGTTCCATATGCACATAAAGCTTATTTCTCTCAAATTTGGTGCACAAATTTGTTTACATCCTGTTAGAGCATTTCTCATTTGCCAATATAATCCATCTACCTGACATGTGTGGCATATCAAGAAGCAGGTAGCTGACCATTTAAAACAAATGGGACACAAACTAAGAAGTCAATGACAACAGAAGTTGATCATGAAAATGTGAGAGAACAATCTTCTGTCTAAATCCCTGATCTTCAAGATCCAGGGGCTTATGAGGAACTAAGTTCTGAATCTCACCCCACATTGGTCACTTTTACATCCTCCCTACCCTCAACATTTCCACCTCTCTCACCCTTGCTCTCAGTCCTAGAATGAGTTGGGTCCTCTGCCTGGAGCTTAGCAGCTCTGGAACCATCTCTGTCACCAAAGTCACAAACTCCTCCAGCTTCCCATACTGCATCACATTACGCTGCTCAGCCACTTGCCACATGGATGCTGACATCAAGCGTATTGGTGGAACCAGGAGACACAAGGAGGATAGAGGGAGATTGAGACCTGTCATGAAAACGAAAGTGAGGAATTTGTTAACATAACTTACAACCATCAAATTAATACGGACCCCTGCAACTAGACAGACATTTTATGAGACTCTTGTTTCCGCGAATCCAGGACGAAGACCGTATAGCCAAGCTAAGGTTGGTCGGAAATTCTCTGTGCTACACCATAACAGTACCTATCCTGTAACTCCCAGTAATAGATACCAAAAATCTTTGGTTAAATTACATTATCTGGTGTAACAATCTGTAGGTAAGTTAAACTAAGCTCATGGGGCATGTATAAGTTATATTGTTCAAGAATAAATGGGCATACAGACAATTATTTTAAAATGACTGAAAATGGATGAAGGGCGATTCCGTGGTAACAGAATTACTGTACTACACAGAAATGTGTAATTATGGATATTAATGTCATTCTCCTTTTACAAGTTTAGACATCACAGCGCAGTACAATACAGCACAGTAGAATAGAGTTCAGTACAGTGCAGTATAGTAGAGTATATTTCAGTACAGTACAATATACTGTACTCTACTTTTCTTTACTGTACAATATTATACTCAGTATTGTACTGTGCTCTACTCACTGTACTGCTTTACTCACAGTACTGTATTGTACTGTACTCTACTTACTGTACCCAGTATTGTACTGTGCTCTACACACTGTACTGCTTTACTCACAGTACTGTACTCTACTCAGTATTGTACTGTGCTCTACTCACTGTACTGCTTTACTCGCAGTACTGTACTCTACTTACTGTACTCAGTATTGTACTGTGCTCTACACTGTACTGTGCTATCCATTTGTTCCAATCCAGTCCGCCTTTTAACGTCAAGGCCAGGGTGGACTGACCAAATATCAACTACTTTTCAACGTCCATGGACGTCCAGTGTTGGTCGGTGCTCAGTGGTTGAGGATGCTTGTTACAATAAATTGAAAAAGAGGGGGCTCATGGGTAGGTGTCAGTAAGAGCTGGGAGAGGTCACATTAACTGGAGAGTGAGAAAAGGAGAGGTGTTGTCCAGAGTCATGACTGTTCTAAGACAAAACAAACAACCAAAAAACAGATATCTGAACATAACAGTACGCAAGTGGGAGGTCAGTAGCAGGTGACCAACTGTGCTTTGTGACTATTATGATTTCCCATTGTAGCCAATTGAGTTGCAGTAATTCTGTTACTGATTTTTGGGTAATTTCATTACCAATTTGGTGATAGAATTACAAGTTTTAATCACTTAATAATTAATTAAATATTTTATATCAGTAAATTGGTATCATTACTTGTTACTTCAGTGAACTTTCATTATTATCTTCACGAGGGAGAGAAATGAGAAAATATCTTAAATATATGTGGGATTTTGGTAACAGAATTACAAGGCAATATTTCTTAAACCTACAAAAGGTAAATAATTTATTCAAAACTAAACATAAGTGTTGATATTAGCTGACAGCGGTCTTTAAGTCAACATGATTGTGTTTTGATGTATTTCTAATACTTTCCTGGTAGGCTAGATATTTTCCAAGACACCTTTTCTAAGACCCCATCAGTTTATCCAGAAATCAAAGCCTTTACTTATGACTCATTTTGAAGATAGAAAATGGTTGAAAAATTTATCTATCATGACTTAATTTCCCCAAAATATAGACTCTTAGCTTTCATGACACTCAAATTGATATGTTCCTATTAACTTAACATGTTGGTGCTCATGGGTCCATTTCGATGGAAATGTTCTGAAGGAATCGCAGACCTTTTATGTCGCAACACTTTCATACAGGTGTTGACTCCACTATGGGTTTTACCCAGATAGTGCACGCCTAGCTGCTAGTCACTAGCTATGTGAATTTAACCAAATATTGTTTTACATACTGCCCACATTTTCCTCCTCTAATGTTGAACATAAATACATTTTGGCTGAAGCATTTTAGGAAAACATTACTTATAAACGCCAGAGACAAACCTTTTGAATCCATATCGCCAGCAAAACAAGCTGCTACTGCTGCTACGACGGTATGTTAACGTTAGGTAGCTAGCTTGGAGGCTTGTTAAAATGTTTATTGTGACCACAAATCATGAGTCTTCAAAATAAAAGTCTCCCGTGTTGTAGGTAAGATCAAAGATTTTTGAAATAACTAAGACAGACCACAGTCTGTCGTTTCCAATGGGAACAAATTAGTCATAGTGGGCAGAACAAGCAAGGAGATGAGGCAGAGCCAATCACGAGCTAGCAAGATCCTATTGGCGCGTTCTAGTAACATTTGCATATATCCGTTAGGGAACGCCTTCTCTGTGAAGTGCTTGTGTAATAACTCATTTCGGTATTGTCACTCCTTCTAAACAACGCACGTTTTAGAAATGGGGTAAAGTCTACAAACCTTCGTCCACTCTGTTCGAAACAGATTATATTTTTGGGAACAGAAAACTGTATTGAGATCAAATGTTTTCATCGATGAGAAAATGTGCAGAATTTCGGCTAAAATCCATCTTCTCCCACTGACGGTCACTAGGCTTCTTCTAACTACCATATTTGGTAGTGAGTGGAAATGCCAAGCGGATGCTTCACATTTATCCACCTGGTGAAATATCTGTCTCATTGTTCTATCTGTGGCTAGATCAAGAACAGCTATAGACGGAAGTAACGTGTAATCGTACCAAGAGCTCTAATCGCAAACATGACTACTCAAGAATACCAAGGCCACTTGCACTTTCCCTTCAATTAAAGTGTTTCAGGTGAATGTGAAAAAAGCTTGAGGAGGAGAAGATGACCAAATTCGTCTTTTCATCTAAAGATACAACATTTGGTCAATAGGTAGCCGAATTCTCAGTTCCGTTTCTGTTCGCTCCTCTGACAAAAACGGAACGTTAGCGCCCCCTGACGGAGAATGTTGTTAAGATCTAAGTCTGGACAGAGACAGGTCTCAGTAATGTTTGTAACAGACCTTATGATCTACATGTGATTAAAACTCATCTATGGTCATATTTTGCAAATACTATGAATATGAGTAGGCTATTCTGATCAGATCCATTCCTAAACAATATCTGTATAACATGTATACAGTGAGGCAAAAAAGTATTTAGTCAGCCACCAATTGTGCAAGTTCTCCCACTTAAAAAGATGAGAGAGGCCTGTAATTTTCATCATAGGTACACTTCAACTATGACAGACAAAATGAGAAGAAAAAAATCCAGAAAATCATATTGTAGGATTTTTAATGAATTTATTTGCAAATTATGGTGGAAAATAAGTATTTGGTCAATAACAAAAGTTTCTCAATACTTTGTTATATACCCTTTGTTGGCAATGACAGAGGTCAAACGTTTTCTGTAAGTCTTCACAAGGTTTTCACACACTGTTGCTGGTATTTTGGCCCATTGCTCCATGCAGATCTCCTCTAGAGCAGTGATGTTTTGGGGCTGTTGCTGGGCAACACGGACTTTCAACTCCCTCCAAAGATTTTCTATGGGGTTGAGATCTGGAGACTGGCTAGGCCACTCCAGGACCTTGAAATGCTTCTTACGAAGCCACTCCTTCGTTGCCCGGGCGATGTGTTTGGGATCATTGTCATGCTGAAAGACCCAGCCACGTTTCATCTTCAATGCCCTTGCTGATGGAAGGAGGTTTTCACTCAAAATCTCACGATACATGGCCCCATTCATTCTTTCCTTTACACGGATCAGTCGTCCTGGTCCCTTTGCAGAAAAACAGCCCCAAAGCATGATGTTTCCACCCCCATGCTTCACAGTAGGTATGGTGTTCTTTGGATGCAACTCAGCATTCTTTGTCCTCCAAACACAACGAGTTGAGTTTTTACCAAAAAGTTATATTTTGGTTTCATCTGACCATATGACATTCTCCCAATCTTCTTCTGGATCATCCAAATGCTCTCTAGCAAACTTCAGACGGGCCTGGACATGTACTGGCTTAAGCAGGGGGACACGTCTGGCACTGCAGGATTTGAGTCCCTGGCGGCGTAGTGTGTTACTGATGGTAGGCTTTGTTACTTTGGTCCCAGCTCTCTGCAGGTCATTCACTAGGTCCCCCCGTGTGGTTCTGGGATTTTTGCTAACTGTTCTTGTGATCATTTTGACCCCACGGGGTGAGATCTTGCGTGGAGCCCCAGATCGAGGGAGATTATCAGTGGCCTTGTATGTCTTCCATTTCCTAATAATTGCTCCCACAGTTGATTTCTTCAAACCAAGCTGCTTACCTATTGCAGATTCAGTTTTCCCAGCCTGGTGCAGGTCTACAATTTTGTTTCTGGTGTCCTTTGACAGCTCTTTGGTCTTGGCCATAGTGGCGTTTGGAGTGTGACTGTTTGAGGTTGTGGACAGGTGTCTTTTATACTGATAACAAGTTCAAACAGGTGCCATTAATACAGGTAACGAGTGGAGGACAGAGGAGCCTCTTAAAGAAGAAGTTACAGGTCTGTGAAAGCCAGAAATCTTGCTTGTTTGTAGGTGACCAAATACTTATTTTCCACCATAATTTGCAAATAAATTTATTAAAAATCCTACAATGTGATTTTCTGGATTTTTTTTTCTCATTTTGTCTGTCATAGTTGAAGTGTACCTATGATGAAAATTACAGGCCTCTCTCATCTTTTTAAGTGGGAGAACTTGCACAATTGGTGGCTGACTAAATACTTTTTTGCCCCACTGTAACTGACATCGTATGACTAGTAACTCTAGTTATTTAACCACTTTCTACTTGTTTGGTTCGTACATCTACTGTATCATGTTACTTTAGTGTTTTCTCTACATCTTTTAAACTATCTGACTTCTACATTCATATTTAGAGGGCATTTTCAGTTGACTTTATTTTGATGTGTACTTTGCTGAAGATAATCTCTTAGTGTAGCTGTATTTGATGTAGTTACTTAGTTGATGTGTTCTGTTTGTTCCAGGTAACAGTGCCCCCACCCTCACCGTCCTGCCCCCCTCTAGTGAGGAGCTGTCCAGTACAACAACAGCCACACTGACTTGTCTGGCCAACAAGGGCTTCCTTTCAGACTGGACCATGAACTGGAAAGTGGACGGGACCAGCAAGACGCAGGAGGCCAGTTCTAGGGTCCTGGAGAAGGACGGCCTGTACAGCTGGAGCAGCACCCTGACTCTCACTGCCCAGGAGTGGACCAAGGCAGGAGAGGTGACCTGTGAAGCCCAGCAGAAATCCCAGAGCCCAGGCACCAAGACCCTGAGGAGGGCTGACTGTTCTGGGTAGGACTCCACAGTCACACACCCCTGTGGAGAGAGTTCCTCTGCTTTAACACCCCTGCTGATTCCTTTGCTTGGACTCTGTTCTGAGTTCAGATGTTCTCTGTCTTATTGGTCACTGACATGTAGACTAACAGGGGGCTTTGCTTGAGTTCATGTGTCAATCCTCTCTGTAGACTGAGGTTGTATCTATCAGGTATGAAGGGAAGACCCAGATGCAGACCACTTTGAATAAACAATAGTTTAATGTTCCAACAGGGGCAGACAGTAGACAGGTCAAGGCGGGCAGGGGTCAGAAAACCAGAGGTCGGGCAACGGTACCGGACAGCAGGCAGACTCAGGGTCTGGGTAATCCAGAGGGGGGGAGGGGGGGGCAGAGCTACTGGTCAGCAGACAGGCTCAGGTAGAGTGGTCAGGCAGGCGGGCTCAGAGTCAGGACAGGTAAGGCAAGGGTCAAAACCGGGAGGGCAAGAAAAGAGAGACTAGAAAAAGCATGAGCTGAGACACAAAACGCTATTTGACTCAAACAAACAAGATAAACTGGCAACAGACCAACAGAGAACACAGGTATAAATACACAGGGGATAATGGGGAAGAAGGGCGACACCTGGAGGGGGGTGGAGACAATCACAAAGACAGGTGAAACAGATCAGGATGTGACAGTATCAGTGTTAGATGTGATGTGTTCTGTTTAATTACTATTAGATACTGTAGGAATGTTTGCTTTGATGCTTTGATGAATAGATGAAAATAAAGGTTTCCTTTTGGAACAAATCTTTTTCTTGTCTATTTCAAAAATTAGACTTTTGATCAATATCTTGGACTCACCAATGTGACCACTCCTGTATTTATCTAAAAAGTTGTCAAAATAATATTACAAGTATCACATCTTTAAGATAGAGTCTTCTCTACCTCCAACTCCCTGGGGACAGGGTGAACATCTAGTGACAGTGCTGCTCTATTCTGGGATAAGCAGAACCACCCAGCCCTGTCTATGTAAATCTCAGTTTTACTCCCACAGCTACCAGTCTAACAGTTGACCACTGCCAATACCCTGGACTGGGACAGATGAGTGAGTGGACTGGTTTTAACCTTTATGGTGGATTCAGGGAGGAAGACATAACAGATATGGCACCATGCAATTAATGACAGATAAAATGGTTATTATACTTTATGTAGATACTGTATATAGCTCCTCCCACCAGTAGTGTACAAGTGTCTGATGGTTGAGCCCTGCATCATGTCTCATTCACAGATCTAACAGTCAGTAACCTGCTCATTAAAATAGTTTATATAATGCTAGAAGATCACATCCATTTCAATCAGACATTTGGTTGTGAGGTCCATATGAGGACTTGTTTTGGGGCCTGAAGTGAATGTAACTTTGAAGTAATGTTGAGGCCATAACAACTTTTGTTTTACTTCTGGAGATCTTGCTTTGCAAATGGACAGGTATTGTGTTTCAAAACATCAAATCACTTTTATAGGTCATGATGACAAATACTATAAGTCATAACCATGATGATGATAATGAGGGTCATGTGATCTGAATGTGTCACGCCCTGATCTGTTTCACCTGTCCCTGTGATTGTCTCCACCCCCTCCAGGTGTTGCTTATTTCCCCCAGTGTATTTATCCCTGTGTTTCCTGTCTCTCTGTGCCAGTTTGTCTTGTATGTTTAGTCAAGTCAACCAGTGTGTTTTTCCCCCGTATTCCTTTTCTATTCTCTTTTGCCAGTCTTCCTGGTTTTGACCACTGCCTGACTCTGGACTACTTTCTCACCTGCCTGATCATCCTGCCTTCCCTGACCTTAAATCTGTCTGCTCTTCAGTACCTATTGGACTCTGAACTGGTTTTGACCTTTTGCCTGTACACGACCATTCGCTTGCTTACCCCTTTTTGGATTAATAAACATTGTAATACTCCAACCATCTGCCTCCTGTGTCTGCATCTGGGTCTCGCCTTGTGCCGTGATAGAATGATTGCTTTCTAACCATATTGTCATGCCACAGTTGACCTCATCTACTGATCAGTGTTCCAAGTCACTGTCTCTTCCCCCTCAGCACCTGCAGTAGGTCCCAGCTGTAGCAGTACAGTCACTGTGCAGTCTGACTAGGGGAGGTTTTTGTAAGGCTCTGTATCACTGTGTGAACACATTACCAGTGTGTACACTCTGACAGTAGTAATCTCCTGCATCTTCAGCCTGGACTCCACTGATGGTCAGAGTGAAGTCACTCCCAGATCCACTGCCACTGAATCTAGATGGAGTCCCAGAGATGAGGGTGCTTCCATAGTAGACCAATGCTTTAGGAGTTTCTCCAGGTTTCTGTTGATACCAGGCTAAACATGGTTTACCTGAACTACTACAGTCAGGATACACATCACTGCTGGCTTTACAGTTCATAGAGACTGGCTGTCCGGGGAGAACTGTTTTCACTGTAGGTGTCTGAGTCACAGTGATCTGTCCTCTAGATCCTGCAACAGAGAACAAATATCACCAAGTATTAATAACACATTCTTAACAACCTTTAAGTTCACTCATTGACTTTTCATTATTCAAACATGGAACTTAATTTTCTTTACCCTTGAAGCAGAAAGCAAGTGTCCAGATGAAGATGGTGATAAAAGTCATGGTTGTTGTGGGTTCTGTTGTCATGAAGGACAGCTCTCAGTCATGAAGTGTTCAACTCACAGGGATATAAACACTCCCAGACCACTGAAGCACGTGCTGTCGATGCAGAGCATCATCACTATGCAAATAATCTTCTGGTCTTCTCCCCATCCACCATTATTCAGTAAACTTAGACCACTAAGGATCCATCAGATTACAACTGAGATTCCATTACAATCTGATCTTGCACCAACAATTGCCACTAAATAATCATAGAAGTCCATATTAATATGTTAATAAGTTAAGTGAATAAAAGTGTATGAATAGAATAGATATTATTGGTTTAAGGGCTATCACATATGATCACTATTACTGTTTGGCAACACAAACCCATAATGAATAATGGAGAGAATAAAACATACATTCCCACAGTACATCATGTTATCATAGAACATATATAACTTTGTCTGTTGATTCGTTTCATGGTCATATGGCATGGTAACATATCTATGGAAAAGAGGAATACCATTCATTTTCCACCTCCCAGTGGTTATTGGTAATGTATCATCCCCTGCAGGCAGAGTAGTGTTAGTGCAATGAGCTGAGTGGATTGAATAATGTTTTTTTATTTATCTGTTATTTTACCAGGTAAATTGACTGAGAACACATTCACATTTACAGCAATGACCTGGGGAATAGTTACAGGGGAGAGGAGAAGGACGAATGAGCCAATTGCAAACTGGGGATTATTAGGTGACCGTGATGGTTTGAGGGCCAGATTGGAAATTTAGCCATGACACTGGGGTTAACACCCCTACTCTTACAATAAGTGCCATGGGATCTTTAATGACCTCAGAGAGTCAGGACACCCATTTAACATCCCATCAGAAAGACAGCACCCTATACAGGACAGTATCCCCAATCACTGCCCTGGGGCAGAGGAAGACCAGAGGAAAGATTGCCTCCTACTGGCCCTCCAACACCACTTACAGCAGCATCTGGTCACCCATCCAGGGACTGACCAGGACCAACCCTGCTTAGCTTCAGAAGCAAGCTAGCAGTGGCATGTAGGGGGGTATGCTGCTGGTATGCAGGGGGGTACTACTGGACTATTGGACTGCCACTGAGAGAAGAAGGGCTCCACTGTGTATGACTGCTACTCTGTTCCTGACTGAGTTCAGCTCCCTCCCTCCTCTCCTGTGTCTCTGATCAGACACACTGGGACTCTGTAGACTACGATTTCAGTACATTAAACCCAGTATCTCCTCTACATATTAAGATTTCATTGTATTTATTTATCCTTTATTTAACCAGAGAAATCACATTGATGTTTATATATTTTTCAAGTGAGCCCTGGTCAAGAGAGCAGACACAACACCACATAAAACATAACAAAGAATGGAAGTTAAAACAGTGCAAAATGCATGAGAGTTTAAAAGAGCAGATTTAAAAACATATGCAGTCATTGGTCAGTAGTCCTCCAATCTAGGATTTTAAATGATGATGGGGCAGAAAATCTTAAAGCACTCTTACCAAACTCAGTTCTTATGTTGGGGACATTGTATAAAAGCACTCTTACCAAACTCAGTTCTTGTGTTGGGAACATTATATAAAATACAGTTCTGTGATCTCAGACAGTAATGTCCATGACTCTGTTGGGTGAATAAAGTGCTTAAATATAATGGCAGTGGCCCTCATATGTTCTCATAGAAAAATGTACCAGTGAGTCTTTGACCTCACAGTTAAGGATGTGTCACGACTGCGGCGCCAGGCTCCCTGGCATTACGCACTCCTGCCACCATCAGTACACACACCTGCCTTTCCCCGTCACGTGCATCGGTGTATTATTGGACTCACCTGGACTCAATCACCTGTTTATTACCTCCCCTATATTTGTCAGTTCCCCATCTCTGTTTCCCGCTGTTGCATTAATGTTCGTATGTCGTTGTTACCCGTGTGCTGACGCTGTTCCTGTCTTGTTACCTGTCTGTTCCTCATTAAATGTTGAATCCCCGTACCGGCTTCTCATCTCCAGCGTCGGTCCTTATAGGATAGCCATCCTGCTAACTGATTTAAGGTACAGTGATGTGTTAGAGGGTGTCGTGTCTTTGGCTATGCAGGATTAAGTGATATGACATGCTATTCTATAAAATCCTTTCTCCGTAATTAATATTGCCTGATTGAGCTAATCATGTAAATGTAATTAACTAGTAAGTCGGGGCACCACAAAATAATATTTATAGAGCTGTTATCTTCCGAATAAACTCTTAAAGACCTAGTAATATTTTACATAAATAGCAGTCAATATTAATCATCACCTTATTTCAGTCTCATCTGAAAGTTGTAATTTCTTGGTTATCTTCATGAACCCTGGCTAACAAGTTGAATCAGCAATACAAAATTGGGTTAAATTATTTATTTACTAAATACCTGACTAATCACACAGAATTACATATACACATATACACAGGGTAGAGAGAAGAAAAAGGGGGGGAGAGGTATTTATGACTGTCATAAACCTACCCCCAGGCCAACGTCATGACAAGGGTTTGTGTTGGTTACTACTCTAACAGTATTGTAGAGTGTCTAGTGTGTGCAGGTAAGATCTTGGAACATTCCAAAATATCACCATAGTCCAACAAAGGCTATGTCACGCCCTGGCCTTAGTATTCTTTGTTTTTCTTTATTATTTTAGTTAGGTCAGGGTGTGACATGGGGAATGTTTGTGTTTTGTTGGTTTTGGGTGATTATATGGTAAAGGGGGTGTTGGGTGTAGTGTATGGGATTGTGTTGAGTGCATGTGTTTAGCGTTGTCTATGTTGGTTTAGTTGTCTAGGAGAGTCTATGGTTGCCTGAATGAGTTCCCAATTAGAGACAGCTGATTTCTGTTGTCTCTGATTGGGAGCCATATTTAGGGTAGCCATAGGCTTTCATGTGATGTGGGTAATTGTCTATGTTATACGTTTGTAGCCTGTATGTGCACTACGTTATTAGCTTCACGGTCGTTTGTTTGTTTTGTTAGTTTTGTAAGTGTTTTGTTTTCGTTTTGCCGTCGTCATCAATAAAAGAGATGGCTTATTTTCCTACTGCTGCGTTTTGGTCCGTCAATCCTCCACACGACCGTGACAGAATTACCCACCAATACAGGACCAAGCGGCATGTAAAGCGGCAACAGGACCCACCTACACAGGATTCTTGGACGTGGGAGGAGATACTGGATGGTAAGGGGCCGTGGGCACAACCGGGAGAATATCGCCTTCCTCGTGAAGAGCTGGAGGCAGCTAAAGCCGAGAGGAGGCGATATGAGGAGGCAGCACGGAGACAAGGCTGGAAGCCCGTGAGTACAACCCAAAAAATTATTGGGGGGGGCCTTAAAGGGAGTGTGGCGAAGTCAGGTAGGAAACCTGCGCCTACTCCCTGTACTTACCGTGGAGAGCGAGAGTATGGGCAGACACCGTGTTACGCAGTAGAGCGCACGGTGTCTCCTGTACGCGTGCATAGCCCGGCTCTGTACATTTCAGCTCCACGTATCGGCCGGGCTAGACTGAGCGTTGAGCCGTATGTCATGAAGCCGGCCCAACGCATCTGGTCACCAGTGCGTCTCCTCGGGCCGGCGTACATGGCACCAGCCTTACGCATGGTGTCCCCGGTTCGCCTACATAGGCCGGTGCGGGTTATTCCACCTCCCCGCACTGGTCAGGCGACGGGGAGCATACAACCAGGTAAGGTTGGGCAGGCTCGGCGCTCAAGGGAGCCAGTACGCATGCACGGTCCGGTATTTCCGGCGCCACCTCCCCGCCCCTACCCAGTACCACCAGTGCCTCCTCCACGCACTAGCCCTATGGTGCGTGTCTCCAGCCCTTTACCACCAGTGCATAAACCACGCACCAAGCCTCCTGTGTGTCCCCAGAGTCCTGTGCGTCCTGTTGCTGCTCGCCGCACTAGCCCTGAGATGCGTGTCCCCAGTCCGGTACCACCAGTTCCGGCACCACGCACTAGGCCTAATGTGCGCTCCCAGGGTCCAGTATGCCCTGTTCCTGCTCCCCGCACTAGCCCTGAGATGCGTGTCCCCAGCCCGGTACCACCAGTTCCGGCACCACGCACCAGGCCTACAGTGCGCCTCAGCTGGCAAGAGTCTGTCGTCTGCACAGCGATGCCTGAACTGCCCGTCTGCCAAGCGCCATCTGAGCCATCCGTCTACCCAGCGCCATCTGAGCCATCCGTCTACCCAGCGCCATCTGAGCCATCCGTCTACCCAGCGCCATCTGAGCCATCCGTCTACCCAGCGCCATCTGAGCCATCCGTCTACCCAGCGCCATCTGAGCCATCCGTCTACCCAGCGCCATCTGAGCCATCCGTCTGCCCCGAGCCATTAGAGCCGCCCGTCTGTCCCGAGCCGTTCGTCAGTCAGGAGCCGCTAGAGCCATTCGTCAGACAGGATCTGCCAGAGCCGCCAACCAGACAGGATCTGCCAGAGCCGCCAACCAGACAGGATCTGCCAGAGCCGCCAACCAGACAGGATCTGCCAGAGCCGCCAACCAGACAGGATCTGCCAGAGCCGCCAACCAGACAGGATCTGCCAGAGCCGCCAACCAGACAGGATCTGCCAGAGCCGCCAACCAGACAGGATCTGCCAGAGCCGCCAGCCAGCCATGAGCAGCCAGAGCCATCAGCCAGCCATGAGCAGCCAGATCCGTCAGCCATCCATGAGCAGCCAGATCCGTCAGCCATCCATGAGCAGCCAGATCCGTCAGCCATCCATGAGCAGCCAGATCCGTCAGCCAGCCATGAGCAGCCAGATCCGTCAGCCAGCCATGAGCAGCCAGATCCGTCAGCCAGCCATGAGCAGCCAGATCCGTCAGCCAGCCATGAGCAGCCAGATCCGTCAGCCAGCCATGAGCAGCCAGATCCGTCAGCCAGCCATGAGCAGCCAGATCCGTCAGCCAGCCATGAGCAGCCAGATCCGTCAGCCAGCCATGAGCAGCCAGATCCGTCAGCCAGCCATGAGCAGCCAGATCCGTCAGCCAGCCATGAGCAGCCAGATCCGTCAGTTAGCCATGAGCAGCCAGATCCGTCAGTTAGCCATGAGCAGCCAGATCCGTCAGCCAGCCATGAGCAGCCAGATCCGTCAGCCAGCCATGAGCAGCCAGATCCGTCAGCCAGCCATGAGCAGCCAGATCCGTCAGCCAGCCATGAGCAGCCAGATCCGTCAGCCAGCCATGAGCAGCCAGATCCGTCAGCCAGCCATGAGCAGCCAGATCTGTCAGCCAGCCATGGGCCATCCCTCAGTCCGGAGCTGCAGTCCTTCAGTCCGGAGCTGCCGCTCCTCAGTCCGGAGCTGCCCCTTATCCTGGTGCTGCCCCTTATCCTGGTGATCTCCCTTACCCTGGTACTGCCCCTTACCCTGGTACTGCCCCTTACCCTGGTACTGCCCCTTAGTCCGGAGCTGCCCCTTAGTCCGGAGCTGCCCCTTAGTCCGGAACTGCCCCTTAATTCAGTGGGGTTAATGTGGAGGGGGGTCATTTGGAGGAAGCTAAGGAGGCGGTTAGTGACTGTGGTGGGGTGGGGACCACGACCAGTGCCGGAGCCGCCACCGTGGAAGGAAGCCCACCCAGACCCTCCCCTAGACTGTGTAATGGTGCGCCCGGAGTTCGCACCTTAAGGGGGGGGGGTTATGTCACGCCCTGGCCTTAGTATTCTTTGTTTTTCTTTATTATTTTAGTTAGGTCAGGGTGTGACATGGGGAATGTTTGTGTTTTGTTGGTTTTGGGTGATTATATGGTAAAGGGGGTGTTGGGTGTAGTGTATGGGATTGTGTTGAGTGCATGTGTTTAGCGTTGTCTATGTTGGTTTAGTTGTCTAGGAGAGTCTATGGTTGCCTGAATGAGTTCCCAATTAGAGACAGCTGATTTCTGTTGTCTCTGATTGGGAGCCATATTTAGGGTAGCCATAGGCTTTCATGTGATGTGGGTAATTGTCTATGTTATACGTTTGTAGCCTGTATGTGCACTACGTTATTAGCTTCACGGTCGTTTGTTTGTTTTTAGTTTTGTAAGTGTTTTGTTTTCGTTTTGCCGTCGTCATCAATAAAAGAGATGGCTTATTTTCCTACTGCTGCGTTTTGGTCCGTCAATCCTCCACACGACCGTGACAGGCTAGAAAGTGGCTGCAACAAGGTCTTTTCTAGTTTTGAAATCAAAAACAAGACTTATTCCTTAAGAAAAGGCCCAGCTTAAGTTTAAACTTTTTAGTGAGCTGTTGAATGTACCAAGTAATTTATGTTTGTAACCAGCCTCATGATCTAACATGGTTGACGTGATTAAAAGTCATTTATGTTCATACGCTGCAAATACAATAAATATGAGTAGTGTCACGCCCTGACCATAGAGAGCCTTTTTATTCTCTATTTTGGTTAGGTCGGGGTGTGACCAGGGTGGGTAGTCTAGGTTGTTTATTTCTATGTTGGCCTGGTATGGTTCCCAATCGGAGGCAGCTGTTTTTCGTTGTCTTTGATTGGGATCATATTTAGGCAGCAATTTCCCCACTGTGTTTTGTGGGATCTTGTTTATGTGTAGTTGCCTGTGAGCACTTCATTTACTTCAAGTTTCGTTCGTTCTTTATTGTTTTTGTGCGTTTCATTCAATAAACATGTGGAACCCATATCACGCTGCACTTTGGTCTGAAGGTTATTACGACGATCGTGACAAGTAGGCTATTCTGATCAGATCCATTCCTAAACAATATCTGTATGACATGTATAACTGACACCATATGACTAGTAACTCTAGTTATTTAAACACTTTATAAATGGTTCATAAATGGTTCATAAATCTGCTTTGTAATGAGTCTCCCAAAATGAACAAATCAAAACGATACATCTTGACCAAACATCCACGTCATGGTGGTAAACCCAGGGAGTTCTTTCAGAACAGGGCAGAATGCTTCAGGAAACAGTGCTTTGACAGCGGAAAAGTAAGTCAGCTAGCAAGGCATTGTTGTCATTTTATAACAGGTGGTGATAAGCAGAAATAAGGGAGCACCATCTCTCATAGAAGTAGATGTGAGTTTCTCTTTCAAACGATGTCCTCGTACTCAGCTAATAGCTAACAATACCCAAAGCAAGCTAGCAAGATACTGATAGTGCAACCCTAAGTAACAGTACAGATGAAGATGAAACATTATCAGGCCTACTGTACATCTTACTGTAGAAATTTTTGTTGAAAACAAGTCTAGGTTGGAACTGTTGCTGTTAAAATACAAGTCATCTTTTTAATTCTAAATAAAATGATTTAACACATCACACAGCTGATAAGATAAATCAAGAGTAGTTCATATTTACATAAAAAAAATGTAAACGATAGTTTGTTGGTGGTTTTTGAAGTCTTTCTCTGCCCCTCTAACAGGCATTCAAAGGGAGCAGAGCTATCCTCAAAGCTTCATACCAGGTGAACCTAAATATAGCCATGGCAAAGAAGCCCCACAGTATAGCAGAGGAGCTCATCAAACCCTGCCTGAGGGATGTTTGTGTATCTCTGAGTGAGGTGGCAGCAAAAAAAGTGGACTCAGTCCCACTTTCCAATGACACAGTGGGCAAAAGAGTAAGATGTCAGTTGACATACAAGCATCTGTGATAGAAAAGAGGAAACGGCACAAGAAATTGTCTCTTCAATTAGATGAGTCAGTAGATGTGGCTGAAATTCCGCAGTTGATGGTATATGCAGGATGCGTATTTGATGATATCCAGGTGGAATTTATTTTCTATAAACAAGGGAAGATTACATTTTTAGGGTGGTAGACACTCATTTGAAAGACTTACAAATTGACTGGGCAAATTGTGTTGGGATTTGGACTGATGGTGCAAGATGCATGACTGGTTGCAACTCCGGATTAATAGCTCATGTCTGCAGAGTGGTGCCCAATGTGAAACTGACACATTGTATTCTGCACAGGGAGTCCTTGGCAAGCAAAGCATTACAACCTAACCTAGGGTCTGTTTTCGACTCAGTCGTGAAGGTGGTGAATCTGATCAAGAGACCTCTTCAAACAAGGCTGTTCAGAGAGCTTTGCAAGGAGATGGAAGCAGACCATGAGCACCTGCTCTTACATTGTGTCCAAAGGGAGGGTCCTGGAGAGGCTGTGGGAACTGAGAGGAGGTTCTGGCCTATCTGGAGAAAGAGAACAGCGACCTTGCTCTCCTGTGACAAACTGTGGTGGGCTAGGCTGGTTAACCTGGTTGACATTTTCAGAAGGTTCAATGAGCTAAACACAAGCCTCCAGGGCAAGGAATCAACCATTTTGGAGCTTGAAGATGGCATCAGAGGATTCACTGCATGCCTGGGATTGTGGCAGTCACAGCTGAAGGCTGGCGCATATGGCATGTTCACTGTTCTGTCAGCTCACATACAGGTGATAGATTCCCCCCTATGTGAAGCTGTGAAGAAGGACATGGCTGAGCACATGGCCAGCCTGCAGCAGAACTTTGACCGGTACTTTCCTAACCCACAGATCTCAAACTTCAATGGGTGAGGTATCCCTTTCAAGCAGTGTCCTCATCAGACCTAGGACTAAGTCTGCCAGAGATGGAGGCCTTAGTGACACTACAAGCACGCAATGGCAGCAAATATGCTTTTTGAGGCAAACACACTCACACAGTTCTGGGTTGTTCATCTACAGCAAGAAGGGGTTTCCTGCCTGGCTGAGAAAGCAGTAGATGTTCTGATCCATTTTGGCACCACATACCTTTGCGAGTCAGGGTTCTCAACTCTGGCATACTTAAAAAGCAAGTACAGAAACAGACTCAATGCTGAACATGACCTCAGGGTTGCACTGTTGAAAACTGAGCCCAGAATAGACCTGCTTGTTAAACTCTCCATTAGGAGTGTGTGTGCTGGTCTACATCTGTGATGTGATCAATCAGTTTATTCCAGTTCAGAATTTAAATTATTTATTGTATTTTAACAGCAACAGTTCCAACCTATACTTTTTTCTACAGTAAGATGTACAGTAGGCCTGATCATTTTTTATCTGTACTGTTACTCAGGGTTGCACTATCAAACTGAGTCTGTGTGTTCTGTTAACAGGAGGTTGGTGGCACCTAAATTGGGGAGGACAGGCTCATGGTAATGGCCTGAGCGGAATTGTATCAAATACATCATTCACATGGTTTCCAGGTGTTTGATGCCATTCCATTTGCTCCGTTCCAGACATTTTTTTGAACCTTCCTCCTCAGCATTCTCCTGTGGTTCTGTTATAAACCTGTGATGTGATCAGTCAGTTTATTCCAGTTCAGAATGAATGAAGTTATTGTATTTTAACAGCAACAGTTCCAACCTAGACAGTTATTAATGGGGAAAGATAAACATGAAAAGATATTATGAGTATTTCATTGTTTTTTGTTTTTTTCTATATTGCATATGTTTTAGGTATAAGGGCAATGAAATGTACCGATATTTACATATAGTTGCATCTTTTCGTAAGCTTGGGTCCCAGGAAAACAGACTTTCTAATTTGAGTACGAGGCGGATAAGTTGAAGAACCCCTGTACTTGGGGATTCTCTCTACCACATGCAAATGCTTCCGTGGAGCTCAAAGGTGTAGCCATGAAGCCTATTTTGTCAGTTCACAATATCGGCCGTACGGATGTGGAATGTGAGTGGAGGAAGCTAGCCGTGCCCAACCAGGTGCTTTCAGTGGAGGACCTGTACCCGGCCGAAGACTACAACCCTCTGTCCTAAGAGCCCACAGAGGAGGATCTTCAGTGGCTGAGGAACCGTCTACAGGACAGGTTCAGTGGAGTGGCATGTCTCCTTGAACCTGTCCCAGAACAACCACTACCCTTTCTGTCATCCTTGTCTGTACTAGACATTGTTAAAAAACTTGATATCGATATCTTGGACTCTCAACAATGTGATGATCACACCTTCCTTAAGCTACATTTGTTTTAAAAGTTGTCCACATATATTACAAGTATCAGAGATTCAAGATAGAGTCTTCTCTACCGCTAACCTGCTGGGGACAGAGAACATCTGGTGACAGTACTGCTCTATTCTGGGACAAGCAGAACCACCCAGCCCTGTCTATGTAAATTTCAGTTTCACTCCCACAGCTACCAGTCTAGCAGTTGAACAGTTTCACTGCCTGAAATTCTCTGTACTGGTCAGATGTGAGTGGACTGATTTTGAATCTTCATGGTGGATTCAGATAGGAAGACATAACATATATGCCATCATGCAATTAATGACAGATAAAATGGTTATTATACTTTATGTAGATACTGTATATAGCTCCTCCCACCAGTAGTGTACATGTGTCTGATGTTTGAGTCCTGCATCAGGTCTCATTCACAGATCTAACAGTCACTAACCTGCTCATTAAAAATAGTGTATATAAAGTTAGAAGGTCACATCAATATTTGGTTGTGAGGTGAATATGGGAACTTGTTATACAAGGCTAAAATTAAGAAATGTTTATTTAATATCCCCCTTTTTGTACTTCTTCTGGATTGTAATTGTGGAGCTATGACTGGTATTGTTTTTAAATCTTGATTTTTTTTTAACGAACTTCCAGGTCATAACAAATATAACCAGTCACAACCACAGATCCTACTAAATTCCTATTATATTAAATAGTTATAATACGTCATTCTATGATCACAACCATGATGATGATGAATGTTATATGATCTGAATGATTGCGTTCTAACTATATTGTCACATGGCACAGTTTACTTCATCTAGTGACCAGTGTTCCATGCCACTGTCTCTTCCCCCTCAGCACCTGCAGTAGTGTTAAGGCTGTCGCTCTCCTCATCCTCGGACGAGGTGAGGAGAGAAGGATCTTCAGACCAAAACGCAGCATTTGGGAAATAAGCCATCTTTATTATAAATACGATGGCAACACGAAACGAAACAAAACACTTTCAAAACTACAAAACAAGAAAACGACGTTGACGAAACCTGAACATAAACTTGCATAACTAAACATAAACTCACGTACAGGAAACAGACGACATCGAAACGAAACGAAACAAACAAACGCTACAGTCCCGTGTGGCACGAACATACATACTGACACAGGAGACAATCACCCACAACGAACACTGAGACAACGCCTACCTAAATATGACTCTTAATTAGAGGAACGCCAAACACCTGCCTCTAATTAAGAGCCATACCAGGTAACCCAAAACCAACACAGAAACAGAAAACATAGAATGCCCACCCAACCTCACGTCCTGACCAACTAACACACATAACAACTAACATAAATAGGTCAGGAACGTGACATTACCCCCCCCACAAGGTGCGAACTCCGGACGCACCAGCACAAAGTCTAGGGGAGGGTCTGGGTGGGCATCTAACCACGGTGGTGGCTCAGGCTCCGGGCGAGGTCCCCACCCCACCATAATCCATCCTAGCCTCCTCCCTCCAAGAATGTCCACCCTCTTTTTACTCCCACAAAATCCCCTTAATAACATCACTAATAAGGACATCACCGGGACAGAGAGATAAATCAAGACAGAGGGATAGATAAGAATATAGAGGTAGATCAAGATAGAGAGGGAGATCAGGATAGAGGGGCAACTCCGGACTGAAAGGCAGCTCCGGACAGAGAGACAGCTCTGGACTGATGGGCAGTTCTGGGTATCTAGCCGTTTCAGGCTGAAGGGCAGCTCATGGCTGACTGACGAATCTCGACGCTCATGGCTGGCTGACGGCTCTCGACGCTCATGGCAGGCTGACGGCTCTCGACGCTCATGGCAGGCTGACGGCTCTCGACGCTCATGGCAGGCTGACGGCTCTCGACGCTCATGGCAGGCTGACGGCTCTCGACGCTCATGGCAGGCTGACGGCTCTCGACGCTCATGGCAGGCTGACGGCTCTCGACGCTCATGGCGCTCTGACGGCTCTGGCTGCTCATGGCGCTCTGACGGCTCTGGCTGCTCATGGCTCTCTGACGGCTCTGGCTGCTCATGGCTCTCTGACGGCTCTGGCTGCTCATGGCTCTCTGACTGCTCTGGCTGCTCATGGCTCTCTGACGGCTCTGGCTGCTCATGGCTCGCTGGCGGCTCTGGCAGATCCTGTCTGGTTGGCGGCTCTGGCAGATCCTGTCTGGTTGGCGGCTCTGGCAGATCCTGTCTGGTTGGCGGCTCTGGCAGATCCTGTCTGGTTGGCGGCTCTGGCAGATCCTGTCTGGTTGGCGGCTCTGGCAGATCCTGTCTGGCTGACGGCTCTAGCGGCTCCTGTCTGGCTGACGGCTCTAGCGGCTCCTGTCTGGCTGACGGCTCTGTAGGCTCATGGCAGACGGGCGGCTTTGCAGGCTCATGGCAGACGGGCGGCTTTGCAGGCTCCTGGCAGACGGATGGCTCAGATGGCGCTGGGGAGACGGATGGCTCAGATGGCGCTGGGGAGACGGATGGCTCAGATGGCGCTGGGGAGACGGATGGCTCAGATGGCGCTGGGGAGACGGATGGCTCAGATGGCGCTGGGGAGACGGATGGCTCTGGCCGGATACGGTGCACTGTAGACCTGGTGCGTGGTGCCGGAACTGGAGGCACCGGGCTAAGGATAAGCACCTTCCTACTAGTGCGGGGAGCAGGGACAGGGCACACTGTATTCTCAAAGCCCACTCTATAACTGATGCGTGGTACCGGCACTGGTGACGCCGGGCTGAGGACAAGCACATCAGGATTAGTAGGGGGAGAAGATACAGTTTGTACAGGGCTCTGGAGACGCACTGGTAGCTTAGTGCGTGGGCCCGGAACTGGAGGCACCGGGCTAGATACACGCACTACAGGGAGAGTGCGTGGAGGAGGAACAGGGCTCAGGATACGCACTGGTAGCCTAGTGCGTAGTGTATACACTGTAGGTACTAGGCTGGGGCGGGGAGGTGGTGCCGGAAATACCGGACCGTGGAGACGTACTGGCACTCTTGAGCATTGAGCCTGCCCAACCTTACCTGGTTGAATGCTCCCGGTTGCCCGACCAGTGCGGGGAGGTGGAATAACCCGCACCGGCCTATGTAGGCGAACCGGGGAAACCATGCGTAAGGCAGGTGCCATGTATGCCGGCCCGAGGAGACGCACTGGAGACCAGACGCGTTGAGCCGGCCTCATGACACCTGGCTCAATACCCAATCTAGCCCTCCCAGTGCGGGGAGGTGGAATAACCCGCACTGGGCTATGCACTCGTACAGGAGACACCGTGCGCTCTACTGCGTAACACGGCGCCTGCCCGTACTCCCGCTCTCCACGGTAAGCCTGGGAAGTGGGCGCAGGTCTCCTACCTGCCCTTGGCCCACTACCTCCTAGCCCCCCCCCAAGAAATTTTTGGGAATTACTTACGGGCTTTTTTGGCTTCCGTGCCAGACGCGTTCCCTCATAGCTCCGGTTCCTCTCCCCAGTAGCCTCTGCTCTCCTCAGTGCCTCCACCTGTTCCCATGGGAGGCGATCCCTACCAGCCAGGATCTCCTCCCAAGTGTAGCAACCCTTTCCGTCCAATACATCATCCCATGTCCATTGCTCCTTTCTCTCCTGTCCCTTACTCCGTTTAGTTTTCCCTTGCCGTTTGGTCTTAGCGTGGTGGGTGATTCTGTTACGATCGTGTGGAGGATTTATGGACCAAAACGCAGCTTTAGGAAAATAAGCCATCTTTATTATAAATACGATGGCAACACGAAACGAAACAAAACACTTTCAAAACTACAAAACAAGAAAACGACGTTGACGAAACCTGAACATAAACTTGCATAACTAAACATAAACTCACGTACAGGAAACAGACGACATCGAAACGAAACGAAACAAACAAACGCTACAGTCCCGTGTGGCACGAACATACATACTGACACAGGAGACAATCACCCACAACGAACACTGTGACAACGCCTACCTAAATATGACTCTTAATTAGAGGAACGCCAAACACCTGCCTCTAATTAAGAGCCATACCAGGTAACCCAAAACCAACACAGAAACAGAAAACATAGAATGCCCACCCAACCTCACGTCCTGACCAACTAACACACATAACAACTAACATAAATAGGTCAGGAACGTGACAAGTAGGGCCCAGCTGTAGCAGTACAGTCACTGTACAGTCTGACTGAGGAAGGTTTTTGTACGGCTCTGTATCACTGTGTGAACACTCCACCACTGTGGTAACTCTGACAGTAGTAATCTCCTGCATCTTCAGCCTGGACTCCACTGATGGTCAGAGTGAAGTCCTTATGAGATCCACTGCCACTGAATCTAGATGGAGTCCCAGACTGAAGTCTGTTTGAAGAGTGCATCAGGAGTTTAGGAGCTCCTCCAGGTTTCTGTTGGTACCAGGCCATACAGGTGTAATCCCCAGGACAACCATCTGCTACATTTGAACTGGTTTTACAGTTTATAACAGCTGGCTGTCCTGGGAGAACAACTTTTACTGCAGGAGTCTGAGTCACAGTGACCTGTCCTCTGGATTCTGAAACAGACATTTAAATACATTGTTATTGAGCTGTGTCTGTTTTGTCTACATGTTCATGAATCTGTCTGTTGAGGCAAAGGCAATTTAGATGTTATATTTATATATATATATTTTTTGAAGATCATGATAGTCAATAGTTTTACTCTGAATTAAGAACATCAAAATCCACAAGAAGCTCATGATCAAAGTCATTGTTGAAGTTCCGTTCCGCTCTCAGTCTTGAAGTGTTAAACTCACAGGGCTATAAACACTCCCAGAGCACTGAAGCGTGTGCTGCCAATGCAAAGTGTTCAATGTAAATAGTCTTCCTGGTAAGGATGATACTAATTATACAGATTATGTTATCATATTTGCGATACCTAATAACGTAAATATATAATCTGCGTTCTTCAATGGATTTACTCATAACCCAGGACTATCAGTCCCTATTGTATTATACTAGTTACTTCAGTACTACCAGTACATAATCTATTATACTAGTTACTTCAGTACTACCAGTACATAATGTACAGTCGTGGCCAAAAGTATAGAGAATGACAGAAATATAAATTTTCACAAAGGCTGCTGCCTCAGTGTCTTTAGATATTTTTGTCAGATGTTACTATGCAATACTGAAGTATATTTACAAGCATTTCATAAGTGTCAAAGGCTTTTATTGACAATTACATGAAGTTGATGCAAAGAGTCAATTTTTGCAGTGTTGACCCTTATTTTTCAAGACCTCTGTAATCCGCCCTGGCATGCTGTCAATTAACTTCTGGGCCACATCCTGACTGATGGCAGCCCATTCTTGCATAATCAATGCTTGGAGTTTGTCAGAATGTGTGGGTTTTTGTTTGTTCACCTCTTGAGGATTGACCACAAGTTCTCAATGGGATTAAGGTCTGGGGAGTTTCCTGGCCATGGACCCAAAATATTGATGTTTTGTTCCCAGAGCCACTTAGTTATCACCTTTGCCTTATGGCAAGGTGCTCCATCATGCTGGAAAAGGCATTGTTCGTCACCAAACTGTTCCTGGATGGTTGGGAGAAGTTGCGCTCGGAGGATGTGTTGGTACCATTCTTTATTCATGGCTGTGTTCTTAGGCAAATTTGTGAGTGAGCCCACTCCCTTGGCTGAGAAGCAACCCCACACATGAATGGTCTTAGGATGCTTTACTGTTGGCATGACACAGGACTGATGGTAGCGCTCACCTTGTCTTCTCCGGACAAGCTTTTTTCCGGATGCCCCAAACAATCGGAAAGGGGATTCATCAGAGAAAATGACTTTACCCCAGTCCTCAGCAGTCCAATCCCTGTACCGTTTGCAGAATATCAGTCTGTCCCTGATGTTTTTCCTGGAGAGAAGTGGCTTCTTTGCTGCCCTTCTTGACACCAGGCCATCCTCAAAGTCTTTGCCTCACTGTTTGTGCAGATGCACTCACACCTGCCTGCTGCCATTCCTGAGCAAGCTCTGTACGGGTGGTGCCCCGATCCTGCAGCTGAATCAACTTTAGGAGACGGTCCTGGCGCTTGCTGGACTTTCTTAGGCGCCCTGAAGCCTTCGTCACAACAATTGAACCGCTCTCCTTGAAGTTCTTGATGATCCGATAAATGGTTGATTTAGGTGCAATCTTACTGTCAGCAATATCCTTGCCTGTGAAGCCCTTTTTGTGCAAAGCAATGATGACGGCACGTGTTTCCTTGCAGGTAACCATTGTTGAGAGGAAGAACAATGATTCCAAGCACCACCCTCCTTTTGAAGCTTCCAGTCTGTTATTCGAACTCAATCAGCATGACCGAGTGATCTCCAGCCTCTGTGTTAACGAGAGAATCACTGACATGATGTCAGCTGGTCCTTTTGTGGCAGGGCTGAAATGCAATGGAAATGTTTTTTGGGGATTCAGTTAATTTGCATGGCAAAGAGGGACTTTGCAATTAATTGCAATTCATCTGATCACTCTTCATAACATTCTGGAGTATATGCCAATTGCCATCATACAAACTGAGGCAGCAGACTTTGTGAAAATTTATATTTGTGTCATTCTCAACTTTTGGCCACAACTGTATTATACAAGTACTTCAGGACTATCAGTCCCTATTGTATTATACTTGCACTTCAGTACTGTCAGGGTGGTACTGAGAGTGCACTGTGTGTGAAGGTGCTCACTCTTGTGTGAAGGAGGTTTTTGTACAGAGACTTCACCAGAATGAATCACTGTGGTACACTTTTGGAAGCGGCACAAAACTGGTGTTGAAAAGTAAGTACATTTTTGTCTTTCTCTCATAAAACTAAATGTAATCATGCTATTGAACAACGTTATGAGATGTTATCATCTTCTCCAGAGGAAAGACTTCTAGGCTATATCTTTTTAGAGATTTCTGTGGACAGATTGGATGATTTTTAGAGGGCAGTGTCAACGAAGTGAGCATTATTATTGGGTAATAAAACCGTAAGTATTCTAACGTAAAAAGGGCACATTTTGATATACAGTAGTGTATGTCAGCTCATTGTTCGTTCAAGATGTAGCAACTACTATTTATATGATATAAGCAACACTTTGTATTGTATTCATAGTAGATGTTAACACTGACATGGTTTCAAGGGGAACCACCTCTATAGTTTTGAATAGTATTTTGAGGTAATTTGGGGCTTGTATCTCAGTAGATTTGACATATATTGATAGTTCATGTCTTATTTAAAATTGTGAATATTAAATGATACTGTACCCAGACTATATGAAAGTGATTTTTAGTCTAGGACTAGGCTTCATCTGTTTCCAGGAACCCCCCCCCCCCCCCCTAGTGTTTTATTGCTCTTGGTGTGCTAAACTGTAGAGCATTTATCTGATGGATTGTTAATCTAAAAATCCATCCAGAGTTCTTTTGCCATTATCTTCATAGATTCAGTGTTTCAGTGTTGTCGGTTGTTCTCTGTACTGTAGCTAGTTGTTCATCCTGTGTGTATTGTTGCTCTGAAATGGTTTTGTAAACTGATAACAGTTTCTCCTCTGATAATGTTATAGAGTAGTAGTAACTGACCCTCTCCTAATGTTATAGAGTAGTAGTAGTAGTAACTGACCCTCTCCTCTCCTAATGTTATAGAGTAGTAGTAGTAGTAACTGACCCTCTCCTCTCCTAATGTTATAGAGTAGTAGTAGTAGTAACTGACCCTCTACTCTCCTAATGTTATAGAGTAGTAGTAGTAGTAACTGACCCTCTCCTCTCCTAATGTTATAGAGTAGTAGTAGTAACTGACCCTCTCCTAATGTTATAGAGTAGTAGTGGTAGCTCACCCTCTCCTCTCTCCTCTTTTCCAGCTGGTCCCTCTGTCAGGCCCACAGTGTCTCTGCTCCCCCCGTCCTCTGAGCAGCTCTCTGGGGGCTCGGCCACACTGGCCTGCCTGCTGAGTGACTACTCCCCCCAGGGGGCGATGGTGAGCTGGGAGGTAGACGGGGCGGATGTGAAGGAGGGGGTCCTGACCACCACAGAAGAAGAGAAGGGTGGCCACTACAGTCGCAGCAGCACCCTGACCCTGAGCAAGGCACGCTGGGAAGAGGGAGAGGTCTACACCTGCAGGGTCGCCCACGACGACACCAGTGACTCGGCCGCCTTCCGGAAAAGTCACTGTAGTGTCTAGAAGCCATTGTAGGGGGCTAGAGAGTCCCCACATGGTGCAAGTGAAGGAAACATGAGTGTTTTAGAGCTGAAGGTTACAGTATAATAGTGAATAATATCAGTAGTGCTGTGTGATAAACTATTTTGAGATTTAGTTGTACATGTCGTCTTGCCTCTGAGTTCAAATAAAGCTTGTTTTGATTCAGAAATAACCGCAAGAGTTCATTTAATCATGATTCCAATGATCTCTATCTCATGAATAGGCAGCACATTTCATACTATTTTATATCAATCAGCTTCTTTCATAATTTGCCATTGTAGCATATAGCTACTCATGTTTTCAAACAGAATTAAAAGGGCATCTGATCCAACAAATACTCTGCATTAATTTCTACAACTGAATGATCCTGTTAAACTGTAGCATCAATAGCAGTGATAATGATTAGTGATATTTGATAATAAACCTCTAAGATCTGCTCTCAAAATTCACACTGCTAAATAGTTATTTTCATAACATATGCATATTTACAATGTTTATTAAATTAGATGTTTTAGCAATGGTTTTCAACAATGTGTATTCTACACTTCATTATATTTCCCCTGGTCTTCTCTACCTCCAACACTCTGGGAACAGGGTGAACATCTGGTGACAGTGTTGCTCTATTCTGGGAAAAGCAGAACCACCCAGCCCTGTCTATGTAAATCTCAGTTTCACTTCCACAGCTACCACACTAGCAGTTGAACAGTTTCACTGACTGAAATAGCCTGGACTGGGCCAAATTTGAGGGATTGGCTGGTTTTAATAACCTCTATGGTGGATGCAGGAAGTGAAACATAACATATATACCATAATGTAATTAATGACAGATAAAATGAGTATTATACTTCATGTAGATAGTGTAGTGTATATGTGTGTCATGGTTCAGTCCAGCATCAGGTGTCAATCACAGGTCTAGCAGTCAGTAACCTACTCAGGACAAAAAGTTTATACTTTGCCGTGGATTAATACTTCCGTTTACATCAGACATTTGATATGGGATCTTGTTCTGGGGGGCTGAAGTGGTTATAACTTTGAAGTAATGTTGAGGTCATAACACTTTTTGTTTGGCTTCTCATGTGGACTGGTAATAGCTCACATTTGACCTGTGTACCTACATTGTCCAGCAGACAAATGACAACTATCGTCTACACATGACTATATCTTGTTGACTATACCTATGGCCTGTACAGAGCTGGGGGGAAAAAGTGTTCCAGTTCTCTGGCTCTTTCACTTGGAAGGAGCTTCAAAGCATTAGCTGTCACGTTCTGACCATAGTTCTTGTGTGTTTTTCTTGTTTTAGTGTTGGTCAGGACGTGAGCTGGGTGGGCATTCTATGTTGTGTGTCTAGTTTGTCTGTTTCTGTGTTCGGCCTAATATGGTTCTCAATCAGAGGCAGCTGTCAATCGTTGTCCCTGATTGGGAATCATATATAGGTGGCTTGTTTCGTGTTGGGGATTTGTGGGTGGTTGTTTCCTGTCTCTGTGTTTTCTCTGCACCAGCTAGGACTGTATCGGTTTGCCACATTTGTTATTTTGTATCATTGTAAGTGTTCACTGTTTATCGTTTTATTAAACATGTTGTGGCACTGGCTACGCTGCGTGTTGGTCCGATCCCTGCTACACCTACTCTTCTCTTGAAGAGGAGGAAGGCTGCCGTTACAGAACCACCCACCAAACTCGGATCAAGCAGCGTAGCAACGGGCAACAGCGACAGCAGCAGCAGCGGCCCAGTACACAGGACTCCTGGACATGGGGGGAAATTATGAACGGAAAAGGACCCTGGGCTAAGGTTGGAGAATATCGCCGCTCTCGTGAAGAGCTGGAGGCAGCTAAAGCCGAGGAGCGGTGGTATGAGGAGGCAGCACGGAAGCGTGGCTGGAAGCCCGAGAAGAAAGCCCAAAAATTTCTTGGGGGGGGGGGGACAAAGGGGAGTGTGGCGAAGTCAGGTAGGAGACCTGCGCCAACTTCCCGGGCTTGCCGTGGAGGGCGAGAGTACGGGCAGACACCGTGTTGTGCGGAAAAGCGCACGGTGTCTCCTGTACGTGTGCTTAGCCCGGTGCGGTACATCCCAGCTCCACGTATCGGCCAAGCTAGAGTGGGCATCAAGTCAGGTGCTATGAAGCCGGCTCAACATATCTGGACTCCAGTACGTCTCCTCGGGCCGGTGTACATGGCACCAGCCTTACGCATGGTGTCCCCGGTTCGCCAGCACAGCCCAGTGCGGGCTATTCCACCTCGCCGCACTGGCCTGGCTACGGGGAGCATTGAACCAGATAAGGTTGGGCAGGCTCGGTGCTTAAGAGCTCCTGTATGCCTTCACGGTCCGGTATATCCGGCGCCACCTCCTCGCCCCAGCCCAGTACCACCAGTGCCTACACCACGCACCAGGCTTCCTCTGCGTCTCCAGAGCCCTGTTTCTCCTCCACACACTCGCCCTGTGGTGCGTGTCTCCAGCCCAGTACCATCAGTTCCGGCACCACGCACCAAGCCTCCTGTGCGTCTCCAGAGCCCTGTACGCACTGTTCCTTCTCCCCGCACTCGCCCTGAGGTGCGTGCCCTCAGCCCGGTACGACCAGTGCCGGTACCACGCACCAGGCCTATAGTGCGCCTTGAGAGTCCAGTGTGCCCTGTTCCTGCTCCCCGCACTCGCCTAGTGGTGCGTGTCTACAAACCGGTACCACCAGTTCCGGCACCACGCACCAGGCCTACTGTGCGCCTCAGCAGGTCAGAGTCGGCCATCTGCCCAGCGTCATCTGAGCTGCCTGCCTGCGCAGCACCATCTGAGCCGCCTGCCTGCCCAGCGCCATCTGAGCCATCCGTCTGCCCAGCGCCATCTGAGCCATCCGTCTGCCCAGCGCCATCTGAGCCATCCGTCTGCCCAGCGCCATCTGAGCCGCACGTCTGTCCCGAGCCGTTAGAGCCGTCCGTCAGTCAGGAGCCGCCAGAGCCGTCCGTCAGTCAGGAGCCGCCAGAGCCGCCCGCAAGTCAGGAGCCGTCAGAGTCGCCAGCCAATCAGGAGCCGCCAGAGTCGCCAGCCAGTCAGGAGCCGCCAGAGCCGCCAGCCAGTCAGGAGCCGCCAGAGCCGCCAGTCAGGTGCCGCCAGAGCCGCCAGCCAGTCGCCGCCAGAGCCGCCAGCCAGTCAGGAGCCGCCAGAGCCGCCAGCCAGTCAGGAGCCGCCAGAGCCGCCTTCCAGTCATGAGCTGTCCTCCAGTCATGAGCTGTCCTCCAGTCATGAGCTGTCCTCCAGTCCGGAGCTGCCCTTCAGTCCGGAGCTGCCCTTCAGTCCGGAGCTGCCCTTCAGTCCGGAGCTGCCATTCGTCGGGAGCTACCTCTCTGTCCGGAGCTACCTCTCTGTCCTGAGCTACCTCTCTGTCCTGAGCTACCTCTGTCATCTCCCCAAATAATTATTGTCTTCTCAATTTGTAAATTGATGTTTTTAATCTGTAGTGCTTTGTGTTTTAAGTTGTAATTGTGTGTAACTTTGTGTGCTGCTATTTTGACCAGGTCTCTCGTAAAATAGATGTTTAATCTCAGAGACTAACCTGAATAAAGGTAAAATTAAATAAAACATGGGTTTCAAAACATCTAACTCAAACATCTAAGTGAACTTTCAGGTCATGACAAACATAACTAGTCACAACCTTGATAACGACGATGATGGGGAACATGTGATCTGAATGATGCTTTCTAAACATATTCAAAGTTGACCTCCTCTACTGATCAGTGTTCCATGTCACTGTCTCTTCCCCCTCAGCACCTGCAGTAGGTCCCAGCTGTAGCAGTACAGTCACTGTGCAGTCTGACTGAGGGAGGTTTTTGTATGGCTCTGTATCACTGTGTGAACACGCTGACACTGTTGGGATAGTGGAAACTCTGACAGTAGTAATCTCCTGCATCTTCAGACTGGACTCCACTGATGGTCAGAGTGAAGTCACTCCCAGATCCACTGCCACTGAATCTAGATGGAGTCCCAGAATGGAGTGTGTTCCCTGGGAACATCATTAGTTTGGGTTTTTCTCCTGGTTTCTGTTGGTACCAGGATAGACACTCTTGGTTCCATGACTGACCATTGTAACAATTACTATACACATTACTGCTGGTTTTACAGTTCAGAGAGACTGTCTGTCCTGGGAGAACAGTTTTCACTGCAGGAGTCTGGGTCACAGTGACCTGTCCTCTGGATTCTGAAACAGAGAAAACAAGTAATTGTACATTTCCTGGAATTAAAGACACAATCTCAGTCTTTCAGTTCACTCAAATTGTTTACTTTTCATTGTACAAACACAACTCTTATTGTTTTGTACCTTCGATGTAGAAAGCAAGTGTCCAGATGAAGATGGTGATAAAAGTCATGGTTGTTGTGGGTTCTGTTGTCATGAAGGACAGGTCTCAGTCATGAAGTGTTAAACTCACAGGGATATAAATGGTCTCAGAGCAGCGGAGCAGATGCATTATGCAAATGATTGTTTCAAATCTATTTCAGTTTCCAAGTAGGCTCCCATTAGAATATATTTTGTCCTGCATGAGCTTTCTTTTATAATAACTAGGCGGTGCTTATATTTGTCCTATTTCATGCATGTGTGAATTAATAATGTTTATTTTTTTAATATCCCAACTCCCCCCGAGACAGCCTCGGAGAGGGGGGTCACGGCCAGGATCTGCCATTATCAACTGCGACCCTGGAGCAATTAGGGTTAAGTGCCTTGCTAAAGGAAACATCGACAGGTGTTTCACCGTGTCGGCCTGGGGATTTGAACTAGCAACCTTTTGTTTACTGGCCCAACACGCTAACCGCTAGCTACATGCCACCCCTTTAATAACATCAAACTGCAACTGTTTACTCAGGTAACTAATGTATGGAAACTTTATTTCACAGCACCATTATATTATTATTCTGATGATGATTAGACATAATGAACTCTCTGTTCACTCATGCTTGGTCTCTGATGTAAGTTCCTCTAATCAGTTAGTGAACACTTCTCTAAACTAAAGCTGGTAGGATTCCTCTGGTAGTGTTGTCTGTCCTCTGTGACTTTACCACCACTGTTAAATCTGAGATCAACATGTTTAATAAAGGAATATACAACATGATCACTATCACTACTGCTGCTGCTGTTGTCTTTCATATGGACAATATGGAGGAATACTAGCAACACTGATCTAATGCTGGACTGTACCTACAGACTAGGAGAACACCTGATACACAGAGGAAGGAAAAAAGACTAATCTGGATTTAAGATACAATTCATATTGGTATTATCTAGAAACAGCTAATATGAAGTGTTTGTTCTACCTGGAAGATGTTAAAGTGTATTTGTGTTGATTCTGATTCTGTATGAGTGATCTTCACTGTAACAGCTGCAGCAACACAACACAGAGAGGTTTTTGTACCAGCAGTAATAGGGATTGTATCACTGTGGTGGACTTTTGGTAGCGGCACCAGACTTGATGTTGGAAGTAAGTAAACACAAAATTAACAGTTTTATTCACCTTTTGATGTCGGGTTTCAATTTCTCTATACATTTTGCCTTGCCTTGATTTTTCAAATTAACTTTAACTTTTTAGATGATTTAAACAAAATACACAAGTCCTACACATACTATGGCCAATATGAATGTTATTACTTCTAATCAAATTTGACGTGCCTTTAAACTATAAAAGTCATTACCCTACATTTTAGATTAGTTGTATGAAAAAATATACTGCACCTACAGTAGTAGGAAATGTACTAGAAAAGTCAGGTTTGGTCAATGTTAAGGAAATCAAAATGAAAAACACTTTATTTCTAATTGAGTAGATGAAATCATTTCTGAAAAGTATTCATACTATATTAGAGTTAATTATTTGAACCACAGTCTAAAGAAATTAAGCTTGCCAAATGTGCAGGATGTTTTTGTACGAGCAGTAATAGGGATTGTATCACTGTGGTACACTTTTGGTAGCGGCACCAGACTTGAGGTTGGAAGTAAGTAACTTTGATATTTCTTTCAGATTATTTTTGGGGGTATTTTACGTTGTGAAATTCTGTCTCTATGAAAATATTGCTTTTTTACATATCTTACTTCCTAATTTTTTATTTTTTTTTCTATTACTTTTGACTAAGCCTTCTTTCAAATTAAATGTTATTTAACCAATATGTTCAAATTAAGGTGTTTATTTAAATGTGTGGTTTGATGGATTGCAGAGGATAGTTCTAGTATGATAACTATTTAATAATATGGAATATAGTTGTTGCATTGTGTATTACTGTTTGTGTGAGAGTTTAAAATATATATTTTTATTATCTTTAACTCAAATATTTTGGTTAAATGTGGCTTTTGACTGAGCCTTCTTTCAAATAAATATTTATTGAATCAAAATGATAAGTTGTAGGTTTATTTGTATGTCTGATTTGTATAATTGCAGAATATCACTCCTAACTCTGGTATAATAACTAATAGTATTGTATATAGTATTCATCATTGCTGCATTGTGTTCATGGTAGACTTCACTGTTAGTGTGAAGACAAAGGGTCTCAGTTATGGTTGTAACTGACTTCATAATTCAACATGGATGATATGTGATGAAAATACTATGAATATGAGTAGGCTATTCTGATCAGATCCAATACTAAACAATATCTGAATGACATGTATAACTGACACCGTATGACTAGTAACTCTAGTTATTTAAACACTTTATACCTGTTTGGTTCATAAATCTGCTCTGTATCATATTACTTTAGTGTTTTCTCCACATCTTTTAAACTATCTGACTTCTACATTCATATTTAGAGGGCATTTTCAGTTGACTTTATTTTGACATGTACTTTGCTGAAGATAATCTCTTAGTGTAGCTGTACTTGTTGTAGTTACTTAGTTGATATGTTCTGTTTGTTCCAGGTAACAGTGCCCCCACCCTCACCGTTCTGCCCCCCTCTAGTGAGGAGCTGTCCAGTACAACAACAGCCACACTGACGTGTCTGGCCAACAAGGGCTTCCCCTCAGACTGGACCATGAACTGGAAAGTGGACGGGACCAGCAAGACGCAGGAGGCCAGTTCTAGGGTCCTGGAGAAGGACGGCCTGTACAGCTGGAGCAGCACCCTGACTCTCACTGGCCAGGAGTGGACCAAGGCAGGAGAGGTGACCTGTGAAGCCCAGCAGAAATCCCAGACTCCAGTCACCAAGACCCTGAGGAAGGCTGACTGTTCTGGGTAGGACCCCTCAGTCACACACCCCTGTGGAGAGAGACTGCTGGTTCCTCTGCTTTGACTCTGTTCTGAGATCTGATGTTCTCTGTCTTATTGATCACTGACATGTAGACTAACAGAGGGCTTTGCTTGAGTTCATGAGTCAATCCTCTCTGTAGACTGAGGTTGTATCAGTGTTAGATGTGATGTGTTCTGTTTTATTACTATTAGATTCTGTAGGAATGTTTGTTTTGATGCTTTGATAAATAGATGAAAATAAAGATTTCCCTTTGGAACAAATATTTTTGTCTCTTTCAATAATTAGACATTTGTTTTAAATGTTGTTGAATGGTATATACATATATTAATAAAGCCTGATTCACAGTTTCTTTGAAAACTATCAGACCTAAATGTCATTGCTTAGTTATGTTCTCACTTGAAACCACATCTTCAACCAGCAAATCAAATCAAATGTTAGTCACATGCGCCAAATACAACCTACAGAGAAATGCTTCAGTACGAGCCCCTAACCAACAATGCAGTTAAAAAAAAATACGGATAAGAATAAGAAATAAAAGCAACAAGTATTTAAAGAGTAGGAGTAAAATAACAGTAGCGAGACTTTATACAGGGGGGTACCGATACAGAGTCAATTGCGGGCACCAGTTAGTTGAGGTAGTATGTACATGTAGGTAGAGTTATTAAATTGACTATGCATAGATGACAACAGAGACCAGCAGTGGTGTAAAGAGGGTGAGAGGGGGGAGGGCATTGCAAATAGTCTGGGTAGCCATTTGACTGGATATTCAGGAGTCTTATGGCTTGGGGGTAGAAGCTGTTTAGAAGCCTCTTGGACCTAGACTTGGCACTCCGGTACCACGTGTGGTAGCAGAGAGAACAGTCTATGACTAGGGTGGCTGGAGTCTTTGACAATTTTTAGGGCCTTCCTCTGACACCGCCTGGTATAGAGGTCCTGGATGGCAGGAAGCTTGGCTCCAGTGATGTACTGGGCCATACACATTACCTTCTGTCGTGCCTTGTGGTCAGAGGCCGAGCAGTTGCCAAACCAGGCAGTGACGCAACCAGTCAGGATGCTCGATGGTGCAGCTGTAGAACCTTTTGAGGATCTGAGGACCCATGCCAAATCTTTTCAGTCTCCTGAAGGGGAATAGGTTTTGTCATGCCCTCTTCACGACAGTTTTGGTGTGCTTGGACCATGTTAGTTTATTGGTGATGTGGACACCAAGGAACTTGAAGCTCTCAACCTGCTCCACTGCAGCCCCATCGATGAGAATGGGGGCGTGCTCGGTCCTCTTTTTACTGTAGTCCACAACACTCTCCTTTGTCTTGATCACATTGAGGGAGAGGTTGTTGTCCTGGCACCACATGGCCAGGTCTTTGACCTCCTCCCTATAGGCTGTCTCGTCGTTGTCGGTGATCAGGCCTACCACTGTTGTGTCATCGGCAATTTTAATTTATGGTGTTGGAGTCATACTTGGCCATGCAGTCATGGGTGAACAGGGAGTACAGGAGGGGACTTAGCACGCATCCCTGAGGGGCCCCTGTGTTGAGGATCAGCGTGGCAGATGTGTTGTTACCTACCCTTACCACCTGGGGGCTGCCCGTCAGGAAGTTCAGGATCCAGTTGCAGAGGGAGGTGTTTAGTCCCAGGGTCCTTAGCTTATTGATGAGCTTTGAGGGCACTATGGTGTTGAAAGCTTAGCTGTAGTCAATGAATAGCACTCTCACATAGGTGTTCCTTTTGTCCAGGTGGGAAAGGGCAGTGTGGAGTGCAATAGAGATTGCATCATATGTGGATCTGTTGTGGCGGTATGCAAATTGGAATGGGTCTAGGGTTGCTGGGATGATGTTGTAGATGTGAGCCATGACCAGCCTTTCAAAACACTTCATGTCTACAGACGTGAATGCTACGGGTCGGTAGTCATTTAGGCACGTTACCACTTGCCAGTTGGTCAGCACATGCTCGCAGTACATGTCCTGGTAATCCATCTCGCCTTGCGGCCTTGTGAATGTTGACCTGTTTAAAAGTCTTACTCACATCGGCTGCGGAGAGCGTGATCACACAGTCTTCCATGACAGTTGGTGTTCTCATGCATGTTTCAGTGTTATTTGCCTCGAAGCGAGCATAGAAGTAGTTTAGCTTGTCTGGTAGGCTTGTGTCACTGTGCAGCTCTTGGCTGTAATTCCCTTTGTAGTCTATAATGGTTTGCAAGCCCTGCCACATCCGACTAGCGTCAGAGCAAGTGTAGTACGAGTCGATCTTAGTCCTCTATTGATGCTTTGCCTTTTTGATGGTTCGTCGGAGGATATAGCGGGATTTCTTATCAGCTTCCGGGTTAGAGTCCCGCTCCTTGAAAGCGGCAGCTATAGCCTTTAGCTCAGTGCGGATGCTGCCTGTAATCCATGGCTTCTGGTTGGGGTATGCATGTACGGTCGGTCACTGTGGGGACGACGTCATCGATGCACTCATTGATGAAGCCAATGACTGATGTGGTGTTCCTCAATGCCATCGGAGGAATCCCGGAACATATTAGTCTGTGCTAGCAAAACAGTCCTGTAGCTTAGCATCTGCTTCATCTGACCACTTTTTTTATTGATCGAGTCACTGGTGCTTCCTGCTTTAATTTGAGCTTGGAATCAGGAGGATAAAATTATGGTCAGATTTGCCAAATGGAGGGCGAGGGAGAGCTTTGTATGCGTCTCTGTGTGTGGAGTATAGGTAGTCCAGAGTTATTTTTCCTCTGGTTGCACATTTAACATGCTGATAGAATTTTGGTAAAACGAATAAGAGTTGCCCTGCATTAAAGTTCCTGGCTACTAGGAGCACCGCCTCTGGGTGAACGTTTTCTTGTTTGCTTATGACGGAATACAGCTCATTCAATGCTATCTTAGTGCCAGCCTCTGACTGTGGTTGTATGTAAACAGCTATGAAGAATACAGATGGAAACTCTCTCGGTAGGTAGTGTGGTCTACAGTTTATCATGAGATACTCTACTGAAGGTGTGCAATAGCTCGAGACTTCCTTAGATATCGTGCACCAGCTGTTATTTACAAAAATACATATTCTGCCGCCCCTTGTCTTACCAGACGTCGCTGTTCTATCCTCCCGGGAACATCGTATAACCAGCCAGCTGTATGTTGATGTTGTCGTCGTTCAGCAATGACTCCATGAAGCATAAGATGTTACAGTTTTTATTGTCCCGTTGGTAGTTTAATCTTCCTCGAAACTCGTCGATGTTATTCTCCAAAGATTGCACGTTTGCTAGCAGAATGGAGGGAAGTGGGGGTTTATTAGATTTGCCTACGAATTATCAGAAGTCAGCCCGCCCTTTCGGCCCCTCTTTCTCCGCCTCCTCTTCACGCAGATCACTGGGATTGGGGCCTGTTCCCGAGGAAGCAGTATATCCTTTGCGTCGGGCTCGTCAGAGTCGGAAAAGGAAATGGAGGACTCTGCTAGTCCGTGGTAATCGCAGTCTTTATTTCTAGAAGTTATTTTCTGTCATAATAGACGGTAGCGGCAACATTATGTACAAAATAAGTCAAATAAGTACAAACAACACAAAAAAAATGTACGTAAAATGTCTGCCTTCTTCTCCGGCGCCATTTTACAGCAGTTCATATTAACACAAGATGCTACAATGTTAACAGATTAACAGGAGAGGTCTAGATACTACAACGTTAACAGATTAACAGGAGAGGTCTAGATACTACAACGTTAACAGATTAACAGGAGAGGTCTAGATCCTAGAATGCTAACAGATTAACAGGAGACGTCTAGATACTACAACGTTAGCAGATTAACAGGAGAGGTCTAGATACTACAACATTAACAGATTAACAGGAGATGTCTAGATACTACAACGTTAACAGATTAACAGGAGAGGTCTAGATACTACAATGTTAACAGATTAACAGGAGAGGTCTAGATACTAAACTCAGCAAAAAAAGAAACGTCCTCTCACTGTCAAATGCATTTATTTTCAGCAAACATACGTGTAAATATTTGTATGAGCATAACAAGATTCAACAACAGACATAAACTGAGCAAGCTCCACAGACATGTGACTAACAGATATTGAATAATGTGTACCTGAACAAAGGGGGGTCAAAATCAAAAGTAACAGTCAGTATCTGGTGTGGCCACCAGCTGCATTAAGTACTGCAGTGCATCTCCTCCTCATGGACTGCACCAGATTTGCTGTGAGATGTTACTTCACTCTTCCACCAAGGCACCTGCAAGTTCCCGGACATTTCTGGGGGGAATGGCCCTCGCCCTCACCCTCCAATCCAACAGGTCCCAGACGTGCGCAATAGGATTGAGATCCGGGCTCTTCGCTGGCCATGGCAGAACACTGTTATTCCTGTCTTGCAGGAAATCACACACAGAATGAGCAGTATGGCTGGTGGCATTGTCATGCTGGAGAGTCATGTCAGGAGGAGCATGCAGGAAGGGTACCACATGAAGGAGGAGGATGTCTTCCCTGTAACGCACAGCATTGAGATTGTTCCACAATAAAAAATATTGCAGGCAAACAAGATATAAGACAAAAAAAAAACTAAACAACAGTCCCAGTCTCGAATCTCTGGAAGACTGAAACAGGTTTCCCGCAAGAATTTCCCAGTATTTAGCACCATCCATCATTCCTTCAATATTGACCAGTTTCACAGTCCCTGACGATGAAAAACATCCCCACAGCAGCATGCTGCCACCACCATGCTTCACTGTGGGGATGGTATTCTTAGGGTGATGAGAGGTGTTTGGTTTGCGCCAGACATAACGTTTTCCTTGATGGCCATAAAGCTCAATTTTAGTCTCATCTGACCAGAGTACCTTCTTCCATATGTTTGGGGAGTCTCCCACATGCCTTTTGGCAAACACCAAACATGTTTGCTTATTTTTTCTGGCCACTCTTCCGTAAAGCCCAGCTCTGTGGAGTGTACGGCTTAAAGTGGTCCTATGGACAGATACTCCAATCTCCGCTGTGGAGTTTTGAAGCTCCTTCAGGGTTATCTTTGGTCTCTTTTTTGCCTCTCTGATTAATGCCCTCCTTGCCTGGTCCGAGCAATTTGGTGGGATGCCCTCTCTTGGCAGGTTTGTTGTGGTGCCATATTCTTTCAATTTTTTAATAATGGATTTAATGGTGCTCTGTGGGATGTTCAAAGTTTTGGATATTTTTTTATAACCAACCCTGATCTGTACTTCTCCACAACTTTGTCCATGACCTGTTTGGAGAGCTCCTTGGTCTTCATTTTGCCGCTTGCTTGGTGGTGCCCCTTGCTTAGTGGTGTTGCAGACTCTGGGGCCTTTCAGAACAGGTGTATATATACTGAGATGTATATATACTGTGACACTTAGATTGCACACAGGTGGACTTTATTTAACTTATTATGTAACTTCTGAAGGCAATTGGATGCACCAGATCTTATTTAGAGACTTCATAGCAAAGGGGTCGAATACATATGCACACACCACTTTTCACCAAGGGGGGTGAATACTTTTGTAAAGCACTGTATATACTCATAAAGACAGTAAGCTAATGTTAATGAACATTTGATCGATCACACCTGTATTGAGCTACATTTGTTTTACAAGATCCACATCATTCCACCGGTATCACATCTTCAACATAGTCATAGAGTCTTTTCTACCTCCAACCCCCTGGGGACAGAGTGAACATCTGGTGACAGTGCTGCTCTATTCTGGGACAAGCAGAACCACCCAGCCCTGTCTATGCAAATCTCAGTTTCACTCCCACAGCTACCAGTCTAGCAGTTGAACAGTTTCACTGCCTGAAATACCCTGGACTGGGCCAGATGTGAGGGATTGGACTGGTTTTAACCTCTATGGTGGATTCAGAGAGGGAGACATAACAGATATTCCACCATGTAATTAATGACAGATAAAATGGGTATTATACTTCATGAGGATAGTTTATGTACAAGTAGTTTACATGTGTCTCATGTTGAATTCAGCATCAGGTCTCATTCACAGAGCTAACAGTCGGTAACCTACTCATGAAAAAAGTTAATATGCTGCTGTTGATGATCACATCCATTGAATTTCCACAGTTGGTTGTAAGGTCCATTTGTGGACTTTTTGAGGGGTTGGGAGCCTGAGGCGATTGTAACTTTCAAGTAATGTTCAATTACGTGAATAAAAAGGGCAAAAATACAATGAATTCCAGTCAGTTTCCACCTTCCAGTGATCATTGGCAAGGCCAGCCCGCTCATTAGGCAGGATTAGGCGGCATTTTTTGAGCTAAACTGACCAAGACACACATCCAGCAACACATAAAACCTCACATAATTTTGCCCAAAAACAATGATAATTTCTCTCAACCAGTGGCATATGGGCTTTTTAGGTGAGCGCTGATGCAGCCCTATGATAAGCAGTGCCCACTTTGACATAGGCAGGGGCACAAAACATTTTGCTTGTCCATTCCCAGTGCTCCTCTCCAGGGTGCTGTTGGAGAGACACATCGCTGTGGCGTTCCACCAATGTTCCATAGAAAATAATCATCTAACATAAATCATGTAGCGGATATAGGATATGGTAGAAAGAGTATGTAGCTTTTTCTGTAGCCTACAGGACATAACATGTATGACAGTGTAATGAGACGGACACTTACATCATGCAGGTTTCTCCGATCAATTTCTCTATTTATTTCACCTTTATTTAACCAGGTAGGCCAGTTGAGAACAAATTCTCATCTACAACTGCGACCTGGCCAAGATAAAGCAAAGCAGTGCGACAAAAACAACAAAACCGAGTTACACATAAACAAAGGTACAGTCAATAACACAAAAGAAAATAAAAATATATGTACAGAGTGCAAATGTAGAAGAGTAGGGAGGTAGGCAATAAATAGGCCCTAGAGGAGACAATAATTACAATTTAGCGGCAGGTAGCCTCGTGGTTAGAGCGTTGGACTAGTAACCGAAAAGTTGCAAGATTAAATCCCTAAGGTCACACTGTAAAAATCTGTCTTTCTGTTAACCCACTGTTCCTAAGCTGTTATTGAACATAAGAATTTGTTCTTAACTGACTTGCCTGGTAAAATAAATAAATACTGGAGTAATATATGTGCAGATGATGATGTGCAAGTAGAGATACTGGGGTGCAAAAGAGCAAGAGGGTAAGTAATAATATGGGGATGAGGTAGTCGGGTGTGCTATTTACAGATTGGCTGTGTACAGGTACAGTGATAGGTAAGCTGCTCAGACAGCTGATGCTTAAAGTTAGAGAGGGAGATATAAGACTCCAGCTTCAGAGAGTTTTGCAATTCATTCCAGTCATTGGCAGCAGAGAACTGGAAGAAAAGGCAACCAAAGGAATTGTTGGCTTTGGGGATGACCAGTGCAATTTACCTCCTGGAGCGCGTGCTACGGGTGGGTGTTGCTATGGTGACCAATGAACTGAGATAAGGCGGGGCTTTACGTAGCAAAGACATATAGATGACCTGGAGCCAGTGGGTTTGGTGATGGATATGTAGTGAGGGCCAGCCAACGAGAGCATACAGGTCTCAGTGGTGGGTAGTATATGGGGTTTTGGTGATAAAACGGATGCCACTGTGATAGACTACATTCAGTGTGCGTGTTGGGGGCTATTTTGTAAATGACATTGCCGAAGTAAAGGATCAGTAGGATAGTCAGTTTTACGATGGTAAGTGACATGAGTGAAGGAGTTTTTTTGCAAAATAGGAAGCCGATTCTAGGTTTCATTTTGGATTGGAGATGCTAAGTTGCTGCAGGGGTTGCTGAGATGTTGGCCAGGGTTGGGGTAGCCAGGTTGAATGCATGGCCAAGCCGTGGAAAAATGCTTATTGAAATGATCAATTGTCGTAGATTTTTCAGTGGTGACAGTGTTTCCTATCCTCAGTGCAGTGGGCAGCCGGGAGGAGGTGCTCTTGTTCTCCATGGACTTTACAGTGCCCCAAAACTTTTTGGAAATAGTGCTACAGGAAGCAAATTTCTCTAACCTAAATGGGGCTCAATCAAATAAAGAATGTGTTGTAATGTTAACAAACAACATATCCTAAAAACAGGACAGGTCATAAAAATGTACAATATGGAATGGACAATCACAACTGTCCAGTACGAACACTGTTACCCAGTGGTGCAAAGTACTTAAATAAAAATACATTAAAGTACTACTTTAGTCATGTTTTGGTGTACATGTACTTTTTGGTGTATCTGTACAACTTTTACTTCACTACATTTCTAAAGAAAATAATGTATTTTTTACTCCATACATTTTCCTTGACACCCAAAAGTACTTTTTTTTTGTAAATGATGTCTGAGTGTTGGAGTGTGCCCCTGGCTATCCGTAAATAAATTAAAAAACAAGAAAATGGTGCTGTCTGGTTTGCATAGTAGGAATTTGAAATTATTTATACTTTTACTTTTGATACTTAAGTATATTTAAAACCACACAGCACTAGTGGACTGCCACTGAATGAAGAGGGGCTCCACTATGCAGGACTACCACTGGACTACTTCCTGACTGAGTTCAGCTCCCTCCCTCCTCTCCTGTGTCTCTGCTCAGACACATTGGGACTCTGTGGGCCATAATTACAATACATGAAACCCAGCATCCTTTCTACATTTTAAGATTTCATTTCATTTAAGTATCCTTTATTTACATGAGAAGTCACATTGAGATCGAGATGTTTTTCAAGTGAGCCCCGGCCAAGAGAGCAGCATCCATACAGTGTACACATGAGACACAACACCACAACATAATGAATGGAAGTTAAAACAGTGCAAACTGCGTACAAGAGTAGGTTTAAAAACATGTGCAGTTATTGGTCAGCAGTCCTCAAATCCAGGATTTAAAATCAATAATCCGAGTACGATGATCTAATTTGAAGCCCTTTTTCAAAGTGTTCCAAGATGATGAGGCAGCAAATCTAAAAGCCCTCTTACCAAACTCAGTTGTTATGTTGGGGACATTATATAAAATATAGTTCTGTGATCTCAGACAGTAATGTCCATGACTGTAGTGTGAATAGTTCTTAAATATATTGGCAGCTGTCCTAAGATGTCCTCATAGACAAACATGTACCAGTGAATATTTTGACTCACAGTTAAGGATGGCCATCCTGATAACTGATACACGGTACAGTGATGTGCTAGAGGTCTTGTGTTAGTTACAAATCTAAGATTATCATGGTAGAGTGTCTAATGTGTGCAGGTAAGATCCTGGAACATTCCAGAATATCACCATAGTCCAACAAAGGCTAAAAGGTCTTTTCTAGCTTGAAATGAAAAAAAACAGACGTATTCCTAAAGAAAATGCCCAGCTTAAGTTTAAGCTTTTTAGTGAGCTGTTGAATGTACAAGTCATTTATGTTTGTAACCGACTTCATGATCTAACGTGGTTGATATGTGATTAAAACTCATTGATGTTCAAATTCTTCAAATACTATGAATATGAGTAGGCTATTCTGATCAGATCCATTCCTAATCACTATTTTTTGATGTGTACTTTGCTGAAGATAAGTTCTTACTGTAACTTTACTTGTAGTTACTTAGTTGATGTGCAGTGGCGTGTATTCATGGATGCAAAGGGAAGCTAGGCTTCCCCCAAAAATTGACCCAAACCCCCTACTCCCTTCACAGTGGGAGGAGGCCCCGTTGCACAACTGAACAAGAGGAGAAGTACATTAGAGTGTCTAGTTTGAGAAACAGACACCACACAAGTCCTCTGGCAGCTTCATTAAATAGTACCCGCAAAACACCAGTCTCAACGTCAACAGTGAAGAGGCGATGCTGGCCTTCTAGGCAGAGTTCCTTTGTCCAGTGTCTGTGTTCTTTTGCCAATCTTAATCTTTTATTTTTATTGGCCAGTCTGAGATATTGCTTTTTCTTTGCAACTCTGCCTAGAAGGTCAGCATCCCGGAGTCGCCTCTTCACTGTTGACGTTGAGACTGGTTGACGTTGAGACACAGCGTTGTACGAGATCTTCAGTTTCTTGGCAATTTTTCGCATGGAATAGCCTTCATTTCTCAGAACAAGAATAGACTGACGAGTTCAGAAGAAAGGACTTTGTTTCTGGCCATTTTGAGCCTATAATTGAACCCACAAATACTAATGCTCCAGATACTCAACTAGTCTAAAGAAGGCCAGTTTAATTCTTCTTTAATTAGCACAACAGTTTTCAGCTGTGCTAACATAATTGCAAAAGGTTTTTCTAATGATCAATTAGCCTTTTAAAATGATAAACTTGGATTAGCTAACACAACTTGCCATTGGAACACAGGAGTGATGGTTGATGATAATGGGCCTCTGTACGCCTATGTAGATTTTCCATAAAAAATCTGCCGTTTCCAGCTACAATAGTAATTTATAACATAAACAATGTCTACACTGTATTTCTGATCAATTTGTGCTTTTCTTTCAAAAACAAGGACATTTCTAAGTGACCCCAAACTTTTGAATGGTAGTGTATCTAGCTGACTTGCTGTTGATAGCTAATTTGTCCTGGGAGATAAACATTGGGTTGTTATTTTACCTGAAATGCACAAGGTCCTTTTTTTCTGGATCTTTGTAGAATTTTGACCCATTTTGAGTCACACAAAATCATGTGTTCTCTACTCTGACATTTAATCCACAGATGAAAGGGGAAACATAGTTAGTCTCTAGTAATCTCTCCTACTTCAGTAGTAGTAGTAGTAGTAGTAGTAGTAGTAGTAGTAGTAGTAGTAGTAGTAGTAGTCTTCTTCTTCTTCTTCTTCTTCTTCTTCTTCTTCTTCTTCTTCTTCTTCTGTGGACTTTATATGTCGGTTGGCAAACAACTTTAAGGTAGATTACCACCCCCAACTGGACTGGAGTGTGGATTTCAGTTCATCTTTTGGTATATGCGCCTAAAAACCAATGAAGAAATGGGAGAGGCGGGACTTACAGCGCATCAAGTGTAAAAAATAGAACAAGGGGAACTGGGGCTTACAGGCATCCTGGCTGGCATGGCTCTGTCGGTGGAGCAGCAGGAGGATATACGGCAGGCAACTGTTGGACAGCGCGCCAACACCAACTGGCACACCATGAGGAGAAGGAGGTTGACGCCCAGCAATTATGGAGCAGTGGTTAGGGCCAAGCGCTTTACTTCGTCGCAGCTAAAATGGGTCCTCAGATCAGTCGTTGGATGGGGTGTTGTCTATAAAGTAGGTCACAGATAACAAAGAGGAGGGCGTCAAGGCATTCACATGGCTACAGGGATGGGTGTGCAGGAGTCAGGGCCTTGGGTCACGGGGTCTGGGGTCCTGGGTGCCTGATAAGAGAATTATGTTCTCAAGGTACATAACCCAATTTAATTATATTACTCAGTCTGCAAACCAGAATTTGTAAGATCCTGGTCGAATGAAACAGACTGAGGCCCAGCTAAAATAGTCAAAAAGGTTTATTCACGGGAATGTTCTAAAGTCAAGAATACAAAACAATTCATTTTATACTGACTTCTCACGCACACACATTCATGCAACCATACGCACACACATTCACGCAAACATACACACACAATGTCCTGCTACGCACACACTGTCTCACTACCCAGCCGACAGAGATTATGGAGACCTTGTCCTTGAGACGTACTCCCCGTTCTCTCCCACATCTCTATTCAGGTCGGCACCGAGCTCAGACAGTCTGTGTTTAAAATACCATAAAGGCATATTGTTTTACCCTAATTCTGACTAGGACTACACATTTATTGATTATGATTTTATACATTCTAATCAATTCCATACAATTATATGTTTCAGGGCAGAACATTCTAATCATTCAATTAACAGATAAATCCAACTAACAGTGCCTCACCAGATGGTCTGGTGTGCACCATAGCAGTGGTGGAGGTCAACTGTCTTTATGGTGCAAGGGACCTTACCATTGACGGACAGTGATGTTGAAGGAATTCTATATCAAGTAGGGAGGGCCTTGCAGCCTCTGTGAAGACTATCCTTACTGGCACCAGGTCCAAGGTCAGCTCCACATCACTAGAAGTGACACCTACTTCTTTGTTGTGTGGATCATAAAAAACTTCCATCAACATCCCCATCGAGTGTGACGACCTCTGACAGACTCATATTGCTCCTCCTGTCAATAGTCCAAAAATATTCCACATAGTTCATACACGAACTAGGTTATATTACATACAAGTTCTCAAAGCAGCCAACTAAAGGCATGTACTGTAGTTAACTTTATCATGGGCACAGTGGGAATTATCTATCTGTGATGTTCAAATTATTTCTTACCCCCTGTGTTTTACTTGCTGAAGGCCCCAGTCATCCCTGCCTGTACCTGACGCTGTTGAAAAACAAGTGAACAATGAATGAAGATCATACACAAACAATAGGCTCCTAGAATAGGTTACATTACAAAGGCTGAGTCCATGTCCTCAGTTTCATTCAGTAGTACAACACAATTCACATTGCAGTTTATAATGGGCACAGTGGGAATTTATATCTGTGATAGGTCTTACCCCCAGAGTGAGAGAGTACGTCACTTCCAGCAGATCTCCTTGCTGAGGGTGGTGTAGATCACGTGGGGTGAGCCTGATGTTCCGCATGTCACGCTCCATGTCCAAAACATGGGGAAAAGGGGACATAAAGTCAACGTCTCCATATATCTACAAATTCAACGTTTTACACAATATTGTATCATATTTGATGAGTACTGACCTGGCCATCCACAGGCTTGATGTGCTGCAGTCTCCACAACTGGACGCTCACTCTCGGATCACACAGGATATCCATGCACCGGATGGTCTGAAGGATGCATTCCTGTTGGACTGGAAAACAAAGAGACATTTGGTCAGTGGTGGGTCTTTTGCAATGCTGTATCACAATCTTTATGTGGACAGAAAACACATTGTTTATCATAACACAAACACACCTTGGACAATGTGACAGGTGGTCCCAACACCCCAAAATATTGCAAAGTTGCTTAGGAGCCAGGAACACGGCGATCAAGTCTATCGGCGCCATCTTAAAAAACATGAAGGTTATGGTGATGATGATGATGATGGTGATGATGATGATGATGATGATGATGATGACAATGGAGAACGTGTTCTGAATAATGCTTTTTAACATATTCAAAGTTGATCTCCTCTACTGACCCGTGTTCCATGTTACTGTCTCTTCCCCCTCAGCACCTGCAGTAGGTCCCAGCTGTAGCAGTACAGTCACTGTGCAGTCTGACTGAGGGAGGTTTTAGTACGGCTCTGTATCACTGTGTGAACACATCTTTACTATTGATGTTGTGGTAACTCTGACAGTAGTAATCTCCTGCATCTTCAGCCTGGACTCCACTGTTGGTCAGAGTGACGTCTTATCAAAAGAACATCTCTTGTCATCCCTACTGCCTCTGACCAGGCAGATCCAAAAAATAAATAAGTAAAAGTGAAAGTCACCCAGTAAAATACTATATTGCGTGCAGACTAGCCTATAGCCTATCTTTTGTTCAGTTTGAGAAGGACAGCGCAAAGATGAGAAGGAGGACCGGAAGTCCGAGGTGGTTTCAACAGGCTTTTCCATTGCGACGTTTCTGAATACCCATCTGCTAATTATTAGCTGTCTTATCGGCTGCTATCTAAATAAATATACCGGACATTTTTTTTTTCTTTTTCCTGGGTCACTATATCTATTTTGCCAATTGGATCGATCCCCTCTACCACACGGAACCCCACTAATCTACCGACGGAAACGAACGAGGTGACAAAAATAAAAAAAATAAAAAAATAAAAACAGACCTCCATCCTATGTTATCTTGCTACCGATAGCCAGCTACCCGGCCAGCTGTCTGGATCGCCGTGCCCCCAACCAACCTCTACTCACTGGACCCTTATGATCACTCGATTAAGCATGCCTCTCCTTAATGTAAATATGCCTTGTCCATTGCTGTTCTGGTTAGTGTTTATTGGCTTATTTCACTGTAGAGCCTCTAGCCCTGCTCACTATATATCCAACCTCTCAGTTCCACCACCCACATATGCGATGACATCACCTGGTTTCAATGATGTTTCTAGAGACTATATCTCTCTCATCATCACCCATTACCTAGGTTTACCTCCACTGTATTCACATCCTACCATACGTTTGTCTGTACATTATTCCTTGAAGCTATTTTATCGCCCCCAGAAACTTCCTTTTACTCTCTGTTCTAGACGTTCCAAACGACCAATTCTCATAGCTTTTAGCCGTACCCTTATCCTACTCCTCCTCTGCTCCTCTGGTGATGTAGAGGTGAATCCAGGCCCTGCAGTAACTAGCAGTACCACTCAGTACCACTCCTATTCCCCAGGCGCTCTCTTTTGATGACTTCTGTAACCGCAATAGCCTTGGTTTCATGCATGTTAACATTAGAAGCCTCCTCCCTAAGTTTGTTTTGTTCACTGCTTTAGCACACTCTGCCAACCCAGATATTTTAGCCGTGTCTGAATCCTGGCTTAGGAAGACCACCAAAAATTCAGACATTTTCATCCCTAACTACAAGATTTTCAGACAAGATAGAACGGCCAAAGGGGGCGGTGTTGCAATCTACTGCAAGGATTGCCTGCAGAGTTGTGTTTTACTATCCAGGTCTGTTCCGAAACAATTTGAACTCCTACTTTTAAAAATCCACCTCTCTAAAAACAAGTCTCTCACTGTTGCCGCCTGCTATAGACCACCCTCTGCCCCCAGCTGTGCTCTGGACACCATATGTGAACTGATTGCCCCCCATCTATCTTCAGAGCTTGTGCTGCTAGGCGACCTAAATTGGAACATGCTTAACACCCCAGCCATCCTACAATCTAAGCTTGATGCCCTCAATCTCACACAAATTATCAATGAACCTACCAGGTATCACCCCAATTCCGTAAACACGGGTACCCTCATAGACATCATCCTAACCAACTTGCCCTCCAAATACACCTCTGCTGTTTTCAACCAAGATCTCAGCGATCACTGCCTCATTGCCTGTATCCGTAATGGGTCAGCGATCAAACGACCTCCACTCATCACTGTCAAACGCTCCCTGAAACACTTCAGCGAGCAGGCCTTTCTAATCGACCTGGCCGAGGTATCCTGGAAGGATATTGATCTCATCCCGTCAGTAGAGGATGCCTGGATATTTTATAAAAATGCCTTCCTCACCATCTTGAATAAGCATGCCCCATTCAAGAAATTTAGAACCAGGAACAGATATAGCCCTTGGTTCTCTCCTGACCTGACTGCCCTTAACCAACAGAAAAACATCCTATGGCGTTCTGCATTAGCATCGAACAGCCCCCGTGATATGCAACTTTTCAGGGAAGCTAGAAACCAGTATACACAGGCAGTTAGAAAAGCCAAGGCTAGCTTTTTCAAGCAGAAATTTGCTTCCTGCAACACAAACTCAAAAAAGTTCTGGGACACTGTAAAGTCGATGGAGAATAAGAACACCTCCTCCCAGCTTCCAACTGCACTGAAGATAGGAAATACTGTCACCACCGACAAATCCATTATAATTGAGAATTTCAATAAGCATTTTTCTACGGCTGGCCATGCTTTCCACCTGGCTACCCCTACCCCGGTCAACAGCACTGCCCTCCCCTCTGCTACTCGCCCAAGCCTTCCCCATTTCTCTTTCTCCCAAATACAGTCAGCTGATGTTCTGAAAGAGCTGCAAAATCTGGACCCTTACAAATCAGCCGGGCTAGATAATCTGGACCCTTTCTTTCTAAAACTATCTGCTGAAATTGTTGCCACCCCTATTACCAGCCTTTTCAACCTCTCTTTCGTGTCGTCTGAGACTCCCAAAGATTGGAAAGCAGCTGCGGTTATCCCCCTCTTCAAAGGGGGAGACACTCTAGACCCAAACTGCTACAGACCTATATCTATCCTACCCTGCCTTTCTAAGGTCTTCGAAAGCCAAGTCAACAAACAGATTACCGACCATCTCGAATCCCACCATACCTTCTCCGCTATGCAATCTGGTTTCAGAGCTGGTCATGGGTGCACCTCAGCCACGCTCAAGGTCATAAACGATATCTTAACCGCTATCGATAGGAAACAGTACTGTGCAGCCATATTCATTGACCTGGCCAAGGCTTTTGACTCTGTCAATCACCACATCCTCATCGGCAGACTCGACAGCCTTGGTTTCTCTAATGATTGCCCCGCCTGGTTCACCAACTACTTCTCTGATCGAGTTCAGTGTGTCAAATCGGAGGGTCTGTTGTCCGGACCTCTGGCAGTCTCTATGGGGTTGCCACAGGGTTCAATTCTTGGACCGACTCTCTTCTCTGTATACATCAATGATGTCGCTCTTGCTGCTGGTGAGTCTCTGATCCACCTCTACGCAGACGACACTATTCTGTATACTTCTGGCCCTTCTCTTGACACTGTGTTAACAACCCTCCAGGCGAGCTTCAATGCCATACAACTCTCCTTCCGTGGCCTCCAATTGCTCTTAAATACAAGTAAAACTAAATGCATGCTCTTCAACCGATCGCTGCCTGCACCTGCCCGCCTGTCCAGCATCACTACTCTGGACGGCTCTGACTTAGAATATGTGGACAACTACAAATACCTAGGTGTCTGGTTAGACTGTAAACTCTCCTTCCAGACTCACATCAAGCATCTCCAATCCAAAGTTAAATCTAGAATCGGCTTCCTATTCCGCAACAAAGCATCCTTCACTCATGCTGCCAAACATACCCTTGTAAAACTGACCATCCTACCAATCCTCGACTTCGGTGATGTCATTTACAAAATAGCCTCCAAAACCCTACTCAATAAATTGGATGCAGTCTATCACAGTGCCATCCGTTTTGTCACCAAAGCCCCATATACTACCCACCACTGCGACCTGTACGCTCTCGTTGGCTGGCCCTCGCTTCACACTCGTCGCCAAACCCACTGGCTCCAGGTCATCTACAAGACCCTGCTAGGTAAAGTCCCCCCTTATCTCAGCTCGCTGGTCACCATAGCAACGCCCACCCGTAGCACGCGCTCCAGCAGGTATATCTCTCTGGTCACCCCCAAAACCAATTCTTCCTTTGGCCGCCTCTCCTTCCAGTTCTCTGCTGCCAATGACTGGAACGAACTACAAAAATCTCTGAAACTGGAAACACTTATCTCCCTCACTAGCTTTAAGCACCAGCTGTCAGAGCAGCTCATAGATTACTGCACCTGTACATAGCCCATCTATAATTTAGCCCAAACAACTACCTCTTTACCTACTGTATTTATTTATTTTGCTCCTTTGCACCCCATTATTTCTATCTCTACTTTGCACCTTCTTCCACTGCAAACCAACCATTCCAGTGTTATTTTTTTTTACTTGCTATATTGTATTTACTTCGCCACCATGGCCTTTTTATATATTTATTCATTTATTTACATATATATTTTGTTTGCCTTCACCTCCCTTATCTCACCTCACTTGCTCATATTGTATATAGACTTATTTTCACTGTATTATTGACTGTATGTTTGTTTTACTCCATGTGTAACTATGTGTTGTATGTGTCGAACTGCTTTGCTCTATCTTGGCCAGGTCGCAATTGTAAATGAGAACGTGTTCTCAATTTGCCTACCTGGTTAAATAAAGGTGAAATAAAAATAAATAAAAAAGTCAACTTTGATTTTATTAAAAGCAATATGTTTCTTGCCCATGATGTAGGCTATTTATCAGTTTTATCAGATTCGAGTAACTTACATTGTGCTGAAACTTGAAGCAGCAGCCACGGCACAATTAGTCAGACAGCTCATGGTGCTGAAAGTAGGCAAAATGTCTTCATTTTAATTAGTCTTTATTAACAGCAAGAGGGCTTTGTGTTGATACATATTTCTTCCTATTTAGGAAATAAGAGGTAGGGCTATCCGTTTGACCAGCGAAATTCCTCGACCCACCATGCACGCTTTAAATAGCCTACAATCTTATAATGTTTTTTCTTCCAAAAGGGTTCTTCTACTGTCCCCATATGATAGCCCCTTTTGGTTCCAAGTAGTTCTACCTAGAACCTAAAAAGGTTATCCTGTGGTTCTTCAAAAGGTTATCCTGTGGAAACAATCTATAAAGTGATCTATAACTGCTCTTTGGTTGGCAATGCTTTATGCTAGAAACAAGCTGAGAAATTGACTTTGCTTGGGAAGTAATCCATTTCTGTCACAATTAATTGATTAAACTATGAACATTCTGTACATTAGACGATGTTTAAACCCAGACAGCTTTTAGGGAAACACTTGTAACCTTCCTTCATTGAGTTAAGCCATGGAACAATAGTAGCCAGCAGTTAAAGGTTATATTTCACTACGTCGGAAGACCTACTCAGTCTGGGATGGAAAGGCCAACTTTTGAAAGTACCGTGCTCAGATTCCTAATTACATCTCAGATTGAATTATTTGCATTACAGGGACAGTTTTGTTGCAAACAAGATGTGATTTGGCATAGAGAAACATGATAAGATGCACACGTAAGAACATGTCTCTGTCCATTCTTAGCCTGTTGTAACGGCTTTCCTCCTCCTCTTCATCCGAAGAGGAGGAGCAGGGATTGAACCAAAATGCAGCGTTTGAATTCGACATAATATTTATTAACAAAACGGAAAAACACGACAACACTTTAACAAACTACAAAACAATAAACGACGTAGACAGACCTGGACGACGAACTTACATGAAACACGAAGAACGCATGAACAGGAAAACTGACTACATAAAACGAACGAACAAACAAAACCGAAAACAGTCCCTTGTGGTGTAACATACACAGACACTGACACAGGAGACAACCACCCACAACAAACAACGTGAAAACACCTACCTTAATATGACTCTCAATCAGAGGAAATGAAAACCACCTGCCTCTAATTGAGAGCCATATCAGGTCACCCTTAAACAAACATAGAAACACATAACATAGACTACCCACCCAAACTCACGCCCTGACCGTCAAACACATACAAAATAACAGAAAACCGGTCAGGAACTTGACACCTGTAATTTCGGTAATTTGTATGATATTAAAAAAACATTCTGCTAATATGTAAAATTATGTAGAATTGCATGACATTTTTATAAAATGTCCTGCAAATACCATGCAATGCTTTTATTGTAAAGGAGATCTTTCCATCCCTACTCTTGTCCACAACGTTCTGGCCTTCAGCCCCCCGTTATCAACATTCCTGCGTTGCCATGGAGGCCTGATGCTTACAGGGCGAAGAGCACTTTATAAAACTGCATATCAAAGCTCTGGTCTGTTCAAGAAATTAGGGTAAACGGTAGGCGTGTTCGCTGCTATTCATTTTATGTTTTAATTATTATTGTGGGTAAAGGGGAGGGTCACTTGTTTCATTTTCAAGCGTTCAGGGAGGGCCATCCATTTTCGTTTTAGAGACGTCCGATTTTCTCCATGTAAGCATAACTTTCCCTCCCTAACACAAGATAATAATAACATTTTCGCAGATTAACAGGTGAGGTCTAGCAACATGTAATAGACTGTAGCTCTTGTTCAGTTTTTGACCCAGCTGACTTCTAGACTTTTAAAGACAGTAAGGTAATGCTATTGAATATTTTATTTATATCTTCACATTATATCAATGTGATGATCACACCTGCATTAAGCTACATTTGTTTTAAAAGTTGTCCACATAACATTAAAAGTATCACATCCCGGATCTCAATCCCATTGAGCACGTCTGGGATCTGTTGGATCGGAGGGTGAGGGCTAGGGCCATTCCCCCCAGAAATGTCCGGGAACTTGCAGGTGCCTTGGTGGAAGAGTGGGGTAACATCTCACAGCAAGAACTGGCAAATCTGGTGCAGTCCATGAGGAGGAGATGCACTGCAGGACTTAATACAGCTGGTGGCCACACCAGATACTGACTGTTACTTTTGATTTTGACCCCCCCCCATTTATTCAGGGACACATTATTCCATTTCTTTTAATCACATGTCTGTGGAACTTGTTCAGTTTATGTCTCAGTTGTTGAATCTTGTTATGTTTATACAAATATTTACACATGTTAAGTTTGCTGAAAATAAATGCATTTGACAGTGAGAGGAAGTTTATTTTTTTGCTGAGTTTAGATACTGTATGTGGTGTAAATGTGTCTTATGTTTGAGTCCAGCATCTTGTCTCATTCACAGATCTAGCAGTCAGTAACCTGCTCATTAAAATAGTTAAGATAATGCTGGAAGATCATATCAATTTAAATCAGACATTTGGTTGAGGTTCATATGAGGACTTGTTTTGGGGGCTGAAGTGATTGTAACTTTGAAGTAATGTTAAGGTCATAACACCTTTTGTTTTACTTCTGTAGATCTTGCTTTGCATATGGACAGGTATTGTGTTTAAAAACATCAAATAGCTTTTATATACACTTAAAGGCCATGACAAAACTATAAGTCACAACCATGATGATGATGATGAGGATAGTCATGTGATCTGAATGATTGCTTTCTAATATTGTCACATGTCACAGTTGACCTCCTCTAGTGACCATTGTTCCATTTCACTGCCTCTGCCCCCTCACCATCTGCAGTAGGTCCCAGCTGTAGCAGTACAGTCACTGTGCAGTCTGACTGAGGGAGGTTTTTGTATGGCTCTGTATCACTGTGTGAACACTGGATCACTGTGGAAACTCTGACAGTAGTAATCTAATGCATCTTCAGCCTGGACTTCACTGATGGTCAGAGTGAAGTCACTCCCAGATCCACTGCCACTGAATCTAGATGGAGTCCCAGACTGAAGGGTTTTAGCTAAGTATATTAGGAGTTTAGGAGCTCCTCCAGGTTTCTGTTGGTACCAGGCCAAATAGTGTCCATTGCTGTTACTGTGTACAGCACTGCTGGTCTTACAGCTGAGACTGACTGAGAGACCCACTGAAACAGCTTTCACTGCAGGGGTCTGAGTTAAAATGTACTGGCCTCTTGACTCTGAAACAGAGGTGTTGTGTAGAGTTAGCACTACATTGTTCATTCATTTGTCAATATAGCATATTCAATAAAACTATAATGAGGTTATATCATTGCAATTGTCCAGGTCATTTTCTGCAAAATGCATTACCTTGGAGACAGAAGGCAAATATCCAGATGAAGATGGTGATAAAAGTCATGGTTGTTGTGGGTTCTGTTGTCATGAAAGACAGCTCTCAGTCATGAAGTGTTAAACTCACAGGGATATAAACACTCCTAGACCACTGAAGCATTTGCTGCCTATGCAAAGTGTCCTCTATATGCAAACAGACTGTATTGGTCCCCAGGGAAACTGTAGTTGAAGAGCTCTTCTTCTTCTTCTTCAGGATTGGATTGGCGGATTGCATCCAATTTAAAGGTGCATACACCTCCACCTACTGTACTAAAGGGTGAGGCCAGTCACGGCCTATCTACATTGCATTATCTTCATTATTCCTGTTCCTAAAAGGACAAACTTTCACTAGTAACCCTACACCTATATACCACTATTTCATAAAAAATACCTGTCACGCCCTGACCTTAGAGATCCTTTTTATGTCTCTATTTGGTTTGGTCAGGGTGTGATTTGGGGTGGGTATTCTATGTTCTATTATTTGTATTTCTATGTTTTGGCCAGGTAAGGTTCTCAATCAGGGACAGCTGTCTATCGTTGTCTCTGATTGAGAACCATACTTAGGTAGCCTTTTTCCCACCTGTCTTTGTGGGGGGAGGGGGGGCAGATGACGTGGGCGTTGGTGCTGAGGGGTGAGTCCGAGACCGAGGAGGAATTCTTGGACCGTTTGAGCGAGGAGTGGTTGGCAGTGGAGAGGGACGAAAGAGTTTGGAGTGGTTGGAGTGTGGAGCAAGACAGTTGCCTTGAGGAGAATGTGACCCTTCAGGCACCATGCTTTGCGGTTACACGTACTTTGTCGCCAGTACGCATCCACAGCCCAGTGCATCCTGTGCCAGCTCCACGCACCCGGTCTCCTGTACCTCTGCCCAGCCCGGTAAGCCCTGTTCCAGCTCTACGCCCTAACACTCCTGTATGTCTCCCCAGCCTGGTGAGTTCTGTGCCTGCTCCCAGAGCCAGGCCTCCTGTGTGTCTCTCCCCTCCAGTGATGATCCATGGCACGAAGCCTCCAGTGATGATCCATGGCACGAAGCCTCCAGTGATGATCCATGGCAAGAAGCCTCCAGTGATGATCCATGGCACGAAGCCTCCAGTGATGATCCATGGCACGAAGCCTCCAGTGATGATCCATGGCAAGAAGCCTCCAGTGATGATCCATGGCACGAAGCCTCCAGTGATGATCCATGGCACGAAGCCTCCAGTGATGATCCATGGCAAGAAGCCTCCAGTGATGATCCATGGCACGAAGCCTCCAGCGACGTCCTTCAGTCCGGAGCGTCCAGCGACGGTCTCCAGTCCGGAGCCTCCAGCGACGGTCTCCAGTCCGGAGCCTCCAGCGACGGTCTCCAGTCCGGAGCCTCCAGAGACGGTCTCCAGTCCGGAGCCTCCAGCGAGGGTGCCCAGTCCGGAGCCTCCAGAGACGGCCTCCAGTCCGGGGCCTGCAGCGAGGGTCCCCAGTCCGGGGTCGGCGACGAGGGTCCCCGCACCAGAGGTGCCACCAAAGTGGGGTGAGCCAGTGGTGGAGCGGGGTCTGCGTCCCGCACCTGAGCCGCCACCGCGGATTGATGCCCACCCAGACCCTCCCCTATAGGTTCAGGTTTTGCGGTCGGAGTCTGCACCTTTGGGGGGGGGGGGGGGTTCTGTCATGCCCTGACCTTAGAGATCCTTTTTATGTCTCTATTTGGTTTGGTCAGGGTGATTTGGGGTGGGTATTCTATGTTCTATTATTTGTATTTCTATGTTTTGGCCGGGTAGGGTTCTCAATCAGGGACAGCTGTCTATCGTTGTCTCTGATTGAGAACCATACTTAGGTAGCCTTTTTCCCACCTGTCTTTGTGGGTGGTTGACTTTGTTTAGGGCACATAGCCTTTAGCTTCACGGTTTGTTTTTGTAGTGTTTATTGTTTTGTTCGGCGTCATTTTCCAAATAAAGAGAATGTACTCTCACCAAGCTGCACCTTGGTCCTCTTCTTTTATCGGCCGTGACAATACCATCCCAATAACTATTATTATCATTATTGTTCTTTTTTTAATTATTATTTTTTTTACCCCTTTTTCTTCCCAATTTCGTGGTTTCCAATTTGTAGTTACAGTCTTTTCTCATCGCAGCAACTCCCGTATGGACTCGGGAGAGGCGAAGGTCGAGAGCCGTGTGTCCTCCAAAACACAACCCAGCCAAGCCGCACTGTTTCTTTTTTTTCTTCTTTACATTTTTTAAAATTATATCCGAAACATACAATATACTTGCAGTGAAGCCGCTCAATAACTACATCATACCAGTCATCCAACAGATTCCCATTCAGAATGACACACAGAAGCATCCAGGGTCAATGCCCTGCTCAAGGGCACGTTGACTGATCTACCACCAGGCCAAAAAACATGAACCCCGAACCCTCGAAGATCCCCCCACAGAAGAAAACAGCAAACAATGCTAAAAAATAAAATTAAAATATAATAAATACATTTAAAACAAAAGACATCAAGGACATCTAAAATCATAACTGCATATGTCTGGCACTATTACATGTATGTGTGTGTTCTTGTATGTGTTTATTTGAATGACAGTGTGTGTATATGCATGTGTACAAACAGCCGCACTGCTTCTTGACACAATGCCCACTTAACCCGGATGCCAGCCGCACCAATGTGTCAGAGGAAGTACTGTACACCTGGCGACTGTGCCAGTGTGCACAGCACCCGGCCCGCCACAGCAGTTGCTATTGCGCGACGGGACAAGGACATTCTTGCCGGCCAAACTTTCCCCAAAGCCGGACGACGCTGGGCCAATTGTGTGCCACCCCATGGGTCTCCCGGTTGCGGCCGGCTGCGACAGAGCCTGGACTCAGAATCTCACCCAGAATCTCTGGTGGAACAGCTAGCAGCGTGATGCAGTGTCTTAGACCACTGCGCCTCTCGGGAGGCCCCCATTAAGTTTTCTGCAGTAACATCTCACACACCCAGGTACTTGTCTTCTGTTACCACCTACACATTAAAACCCACTACGCCATTCAACTCCTTTGGGCTCCCGAGTGGGACAGCGGTCAAAAAACTGCATCTCAGTGCAAGAGGCGTCACTACAGTCCCTGGATTGATTCCAGGCTGTATCACACCCGGCCATGATTGGGAGTCCCATAGGGCGGCGCACAATTGGCCCAGCGTCGTCCGGGTTTAGCCGGGGATGGCCGTCATTATAAATAAGAATTTGTTCTTAACTGACTTGCCTAGTGACTCTATCTGCTCCTGCACCATGCCAACAGCCTGGTAGGACGGGACACCACCCCTCAACACACCCTGTAACTCTTCAGAAGTTAGCCTCCCGAGTGGTGCAGTGGTCTAAGCCACTGCATAACAGTGCTTGAGGTGTCACTTCAATCCCAGGCTGTGTCACAGCCAGCCGTGACTGGGACACCCATGAGGCGGCGCACAATTGGCCCAGTGTCGTCTGGGTTAGGAGAGGGTTTCTTGTCCAATTGCACTCTAGTGACTCCTTGTGACGGGCTGGGTGCCTGCAAGCTGACTTTGGCCTCCTACAAGCTGACTTTGGTCGCCAGCTGGACGGTGTTTCCTCTTACACATTGGTGAGGCTTCTGGGTTAAGCGAGCAGTGTGTCAAGAAGCGGTGCGGTGCGGCAGGGTTGTGTTTTGGGGGATGCATGGCTCTCGACCTTCGCCTCTTGTAACAATTCCAGTGGTGGAAACAAGAGTCAGGTGCAGAGAGCAGGAATCTCTTTCAAAAAGTGGAATTTTATTTCCTTAACGTAATCACCTACAAACCGGTGACGCCACACTAAACACTGGGCGCGTAAAGAGAAATGTCCAAAGTCAATTGAATAACAAAAATCCACAAAATCCACACCACAAACACGAAACAGAAAAACAAGCCCGCACAAAAGGGAGCGGGCAAACTGGGTTTAAATAACCCCTAATCTAAACACACAACAGGTGAAACAAATTAGACCAACTAAACGGAAAACAGAAAAGGGGATCGGTGGCAGCTAGTAGACCGGAGACGACGACCGCCGAGCGCCGCCCGAACGGGAAGAGGCACCATCCTCGGCGGGACTCGTAACACCTCTCCCGAGTCCGTAAGGGAGTTGCAGCGATGGGACAAGACTGTAACTACCAATTGGGGATAAAATTACTTTAAAAAAATGTATAAAAATTAACTCTTCTGAAGTCTACTCTCGTATACCCAAATACTTCTCTGCAACTGCCACCCCAAAATCTATTCTCTGTGATTTCCATTTCTGCGGTATCAGTCCTTATTGTATTATACTAGTACTGCAGTACTATCAGTCCTTATTGTATTATACTAGTACTGCAGTAAAATCAGTCCCTATTGTATTATACTAGTACTGCAGTACTATCATTCCCTATTGTTTTATACTAGTACCGCAGTACTATCAGTCCCTATTGTATTATACAAGTACCGCAGTACTGTCAGTCCCTATTGTATTATACTTGTATTTCACACTATCAGGGTGGTACTGAGAGTGCACTGCATGAAGGTTCTCACTCTTCTGTGGGGGAGGTTTTTGTACAGAGACTTCACCAGAATGAATCACTGTGGTACACTTTTAGAAGCGGCACAAAACTGGTGCTGAAAAGTAAGTCAATGTCTGTCTTTCTTCTCTCATAAAAAACAGTGAATCATGCTATTGAAAAACGTTATGAGATGTTATCATCTTCTCCAGAAAAAATACTGAGGCTATATCTTTTTAGAGGTTTCGGTGGACAGATTCATAGATTGGTAGAGGGCAGAGTCACCGAAGTCAGAAAATTGTTCATCAGATCAGCAAGTTTACTTGGCAATAAAAAAATTCTAACATGCAATTTAAAAAGATAATTATTTGTTGATTAACAGTGTTGCATGTCATCTCATTGTTCTGTTGAGATGTAGCAACAACCTTTTCTATAATATACGCAACACTTTGTACTGTATTCTTACTAGATGTTAACACAGACATTACGTAATGTATAGTTTTGAATAGGTCCTTTTGTGCCTTTTTCAGAGTAGATTTTACATTAAAAAGATATGGCGATTTCATGTCAGATTTTAAACTGTGAATATCATATCTGAATATTAAATCTGAATATGTGCTATCTGTTTACTGCATGACAATAAGCTTAGTCCTAGACTTAAAAACAAGTCGTAGTGGTAGCTGACCCTCTCCTCTCCTAATGTTATAGAGTAGTAGTGGTAGCTGACCCTCTCCTCTCCTAATGTTATAGAGTAGTAGTGGTAGCTGACCCTCTCCTCTCCTAATGTTATAGAGTAGTAGTGGTAGCTGACCCTCTCCTCTCCTAATGTTATAGAGTAGTTGTGGTAGCAGACCCTCTCCTCTCCTAATGTTATAGAGTAGTAGTGGTAGCTGACCCTCTCCTAATGTTATAGAGTAGTAGTGGTAGCTGACCCTCTCCTCTCCTAATGTTATAGAGTAGTAGTGGTAGCTGACCCTCTCCTCTCCTAATGTTATAGAATAGTAGTGGTAGCTGACCCTCTCCTACTGTTATAGAGTAGTAGTGGTAGCTGACCCTCTCCTCTCCTAATGTTATAGAATAGTAGTGGTAGCTGACCCTCTCCTAATGTTATAGAGTAGTAGTGGTAACTGACCCTCTCCTCTCCTAATGTTATAGAGTAGTAGTGGTAGCTGACCCTCTCCTCTCCTAATGTTATAGAGTAGTAGTGGTAGCAGACCCTCTCCTCTCCTAATGTTATAGAGTAGTAGTGGTAGCTGACCCTCTCCTCTCCTAATGTTATAGAGTAGTAGTGGTAGCAGACCCTCTCCTCTCCTAATGTTATAGAGTAGTAGTGGTAGCTGACCCTCCCCTCTCCTAATGTTATAGAGTAGTAGTGGTAGCTGACCCTCTCCTAATGTTATAGAGTAGTAGTGGTAGCAGACCCTCTCCTCTCCTAATGTTATAGAGTAGTAGTAGTAACTGACCCTCTCCTCTCCTAATGTTATAGAGTAGTAGTGGTAGCTGACCCTCCCCTCTCCTAATGTTATAGAGTAGTAGTGGTAGCTGACCCTCTACTCTCCTAATGTTATAGAGTAGTAGTGGTAGCTGACCCTCTCCTAATGTTATAGAGTAGTAGTGGTAGCTGACCCTCTCCTAATGTTATAGAGTAGTAGTGGTAGCTGGCCCTCTCCTCTCCTAATGTTATAGAGTAGTAGTCGTAACTGACCCTCTCCTCTCCTCTCCTAATGTTATAGAGTAGTAGTAGTAACTGACCCTCTCCTCTTATAATGTTATAGAGTAGTGGTAGTAACTGACCCCCTCCTCTCCTAATGTTATAGAGTAGTGGTAGTAACTGACCCTCTCCTCTCCTAATGTTATAGAGTAGTGGTAGTAACTGACCCTCTCCTAATGTTATAGAGTAGTGGTAGTAACTGACCCTCTCCTAATGTTATAGAGTAGTAGTGGTAGCTGACCCTCTCCTAATGTTAAAGAGTAGTAGTGGTAGCTGACCCTCTCCTCTCCTAATGTTATAGAGTAGTGGTAGTAACTGACCCCCTCCTCTCCTAATGTTATAGAGTAGTGGTAGTAACTGACCCTCTCCTCTCCTAATGTTATAGAGTAGTAGTAGTAACTGACCCTATCCTCTCCTAATGTTTATAGAGTAGTAGTAGTAACTGACCCCCTCCTCTCCTAATGTTATAGAGTAGTAGTAGTAACTGACCCTCTCCTCTCCTAATGTTATAGAGTAGTAGTAGTAACTGACCCCCTCCTCTCCTAATGTTATAGAGTAGTAGTGGTAACTGACCCTTTCCTCTCCTAATGTTATAGAGTAGTAGTAGTAACTGACCCTCTCCTCTCCTAATGTTATAGAGTAGTAGTAGTAACTGACCCTCTCCTCTCCTAATGTTATAGAGTAGTGGTAGTAACTGACCCTCTCCTCTCCTAATGTTAAAGAGTAGTAGTGGTAACTGACCCTTTCCTCTCCTAATGTTATAGAGTAGTAGTAGTAACTGACCCCCTCCTCTCCTAATGTTATAGAGTAGTAGTGGTAGCTGACCCTCTCCTCTCCTAATGTTATAGAGTAGTAGTGGTAGCTGACCCTCTCCTAATGTTATAGAGTAGTAGTGGTAGCTGACCCTCTCCTAATGTTATAGAGTAGTAGTGGTAGCTGACCCTCTCCTAATGTTATAGAGTAGTAGTAGTAACTGACCCTCTCCTCTCCTAATGTTATAGAGTAGTAGTGGTAGCTGACCCTCTCCTAATGTTATAGAGTAGTGGTAGTAACTGACCCCCTCCTCTCCTAATGTTATAGAGTAGTGGTAGTAACTGACCCTCTCCTCTCCTAATGTTATAGAGTAGTAGTAGTAACTGACCCTATCCTCTCCTAATGTTATAGAGTAGTAGTAGTAACTGACCCCCTCCTCTCCTAATGTTATAGAGTAGTAGTAGTAACTGACCCTCTCCTCTCCTAATGTTATAGAGTAGTGGTAGTAACTGACCCCCTCCTCTCCTAATGTTATAGAGTAGTGGTAGTAACTGACCCTCTCCTCTCCCAATGTTATAGAGTAGTGGTAGTAACTGACCCTCTCCTCTTCTAATGTTACAGAGTAGTAGTAGTAACTGACCCTCTCCTCTCCTAATGTTATAGAGTAGTAGTAGTAACTGACCCTCTCCTCTCCTAATGTTATAGAGTAGTAGTGGTAGCTGACCCTCTCCTCTCCTAATGTTATAGAGTAGTAGTGGTAGCAGACACTCTCTTCTCCTAATGTTATAGAGTAGTAGTGGTAGCTGACCTTCTCCTCTCCTAATGTTATAGAGTAGTAGTGGTAGCTGACCCTCTCCTCTCCTAATGTTATAGAGTAGTAGTGGTAGCAGACCCTCTCCTCTCCTAATGTTATAGAATAGTAGTGGTAACTGACCCTCTCCTTTCCTAATGTTATAGAGTAGTAGTGGTAGCTGACCCTCTCCTCTCCTAATGTTATATAGTAGTAGTGGTAGCTGACCCTCTCCTCTCCTAATGTTATAGAGTAGTAGTGGTAGCCGACCCTCTCCTCTCCTAATGTTATAGAGTGGTAGTGGTAGCTGACCCTCTCCTCTCCTAATGTTATAGAGTATTAGTGGTAGCTGACCCTCTCCTAATGTTATAGAGTAGTAGTGGTAGCTGACCCTCTCCTAATGTTATAGAGTAGTAGTAGTAACTGACCCTCTCCTCTCCTAATGTTATAGAGTAGTAGTGGTAGCTGACCCTCTCCTCTCCTAATGTTATAGAGTAGTAGTGGTAGCTAACCCTCTCCTCTCATAATGTTATAGAGTAGTGGTGGTAGCAGACCCTCTCCTCTCCTAATGTTATAGAGTAGTAGTAGTAACTGACCCTCTCCTCTCCTAATGTTATAGAGTAGTAGTAGTAACTGACCCTCTCCTCTCCTAATGTTATAGAGTAGTAGTGGTAGCTGACCATCTCCTCTCCTAATGTTATGGAGTAGTGGTAGTAACTGACCCTCTCCTATCCTAATGTTATAGAGTAGTATTGGTAGCTGACCCTCTCCTCTCCTAATGTTATAGAGTAGTAGTGGTAGCTGACCCTCTCCTCTCCTAATGTTATAGAGTAGTAGTGGTGGCTGACCAACTCCTCTCCTAATATTATAGAATCGTAGTGGTAGCAGACCCTTTCTTCTCCTAATGTTATAGAGTAGTAGTGGTAGCTGACCTTCTCCTCTCCTAATGTTATAGAGTAGTGGTGGTAGCGTACCCTCTCCTCTCCTAATGTTATAAAGTAGTAGTGGTAGCTGACCCTCTCCTCTCCTAATGTTATAGAGTAGTAGTGGTAGCTGACCCTCTCCTCTCCTAATGTTATAGAGTAGTAGTGGTAGCTGACCCTCTCCTCTCCTAATATCATAGAGTAGTAGTGGTAGCTGACCCTCTCCTCTCCTAATGTTATAGAGTAGTAGTGGTAGCTGACCCTCTCCTCTCCTAATGTTATATAGTAGTAGTGGTAGCTGACCCTCTCCTCTCCTAATGTTATAGAGTAGTAGTGGTAGCTGACCCTCTCCTCTCATAATGTTATAGAGTAGTGGTGGTAGCAGACCCTCTCCTCTCCTAATGTTATAGAGTAGTAGTGGTAGCTGACCCTCTCCTCTCATAATGTTATAGAGTAGTGGTGGTAGCAGACCCTCTCCTCTCCTAATGTTATAGAGTAGTAGTGGTAGCAGACCCTCTCCTCTCCTACTGTAATAGAATAGTAGTGGTAACTGACCCTCTCCTCTCCTAATGTTATAGAGTAGTAGTGGTAGCTGACCCTCTCCTCTCCTAATGTTATATAGTAATAGTGGTAGCTGATCCTCTCCTCTCCTAATGTTATAGAGTAGTAGTGGTAGCTGACCCTCTCCTCTCCTAATGTTATAGAGTAGTAGTGGTAGCTGACCCTCTCCTCTCCTAATGTTATAGAGTATTAGTGGTAGCTGACCCTCTCCTAATGTTATAGAGTAGTAGTGGTAGCTGACCCTCTCCTAATGTTATAGAGTAGTAGTAGTAACTGACCCTCTCCTCTCCTAATGTTATAGAGTAGTAGTGGTAGCTGAACCTCTCCTCTCCTAATGTTATAGAGTAGTAGTGGTAATTTACCCTCTCCTCTCCTAATGTTATAGAGTAGTAGTGGTAGCTGACCCTCTCCTCTCCTAATGTTATAGAGTAGTAGTGGTAGCTGACCCTCTCCTCTCCTAATGTTATAGAGTAGTAGTGGTAGCTGACCCTCTCCTAATGTTATAGAGTAGTAGTGGGAGCTGACCCTCTCCTCTCCTAATGTTATAGAGTAGTAGTGGTAGCTGACCCTCTCCTCTCCTAATGTTATAGAGTAGTAGTGGTAACTGACCCTCTCCTCTCCTAATGTTATAGAGATGTATTGGTAGCTGACCCTCTCCTAATGTTATAGAGTAGTAGTGGGAGCTGACCCTCTCCTAATGTTATAGATTAGTAGTGGTAGCTGACCCTCTCCTCTCCTAATGTTATAGAGTAGTAGTGGGAGCTGACCCTCACCTCTCCTAATGTTATAGAGTAGTAGTGGTAGCTGACCCTCTCCTCTCCTAATGTTATAGAGTAGTAGTAGTAACTGACCCTCTCCTCTCCTAATGTTATAGAGTAGTAGTGGTAGCTGACCCTCTCCTCTCCTAATGTTATAGAGTAGTAGTGGTAGCTGACCCTCTCCTCTCCTAATGTTATAGAGTAGGTGTAGTAGTAACTGACCCTCTCCTCTCCTAATGTTATAGAGTAGTAGTGGTAGCTGACCCTCTCCTAATGTTATAGAGTAGTAGTGGTAGCTGACCCTCTCCTCTCCTAATGTTATAGAGTAGTAGTGGTAGCTGACCCTCTCCTCTCCTAATGTTATAGAGTAGTAGTGGTAGCTGACCCTCTCCTCTCCTAATGTTATAGAGTAGTAGTAGTAACTGACCCTCTCCTCTCCTAATGTTATAGAGTAGTAGTGGTAGCTGACCCTCTCCTCTCCTAATGTTATAGAGTAGTAGTGGTAGCTGACCCTCTCCTCTCCTAATGTTATAGAGTAGTAGTAGTAGTAACTGACCCTCTCCTCTCCTAATGTTATAGAGTAGTAGTGGTAGCTGACCCTCTCCTCTCCTAATGTTATAGAGTAGTAGTGGTAGCTGACCCTCTCCTCTCCTAATGTTATAGAGTAGTAGTGGTAGCTGACCCTCTCCTCTCCTAATGTTATAGAGTAGTAGTGGGAGCTGACCCTCTCCTCTCCTAATGTTATAGAGTAGTAGTGGTAGCTGACCCTCTCCTCTCATAATGTTATAGAGTAGTAGTGGTAGCTGACCCTCTCCTCTCCTAATGTTATAGAGTAGTAGTGGTAGCTGACCCTCTCCTCTCCTAATGTTATAGAGTAGTAGTGGTAGCTGACCCTCTCCTCTCCTAATGTTATAGAGTAGTAGTGGGAGCTGACCCTCTCCTCTCCTAATGTTATAGAGTAGTAGTGGTAGCTGACCCTCTCCTCTCATAATGTTATAGAGTAGTGGTGGTAGCAGACCCTCTCCTCTCCTAATGTTATAGAGTAGTAGTGGTAGCTGACCCTCTCCTCTCATAATTTTATAGAGTAGTGGTGGTAGCAGACCCTCTCCTCTCCTAATGTTATAGAGTAGTAGTGGTAGCTGACCCTCTCCTCTCCTAATGTTATGGAGTAGTGGTAGTAACTGACCCTCTCCTCTCCTAATGTTATAGAGTAGTAGTGGTAGCTGACCCTCTCCTCTCCTAATGTTATAGAGTAGTAGTGGTGGCTGACCAACTCCTCTCCTAATGTTATAGAGTAGTAGTGGTAGCAGACCCTCTCTTCTCCTAATGTTATAGAATAGTAGTGGTAGCTGACCTTCTCCTCTCCTAATGTTATAGAGTAGTAGTGGTAGCTGACCCTCTCCTCTCCTAATGTTATAGAGTAGTAGTGGTAGCTGACCCTCTCCTCTCCTAATGTTATAGAGTAGTAGTGGAAGCTGACCCTCTCCTCTCCTAATGTTATAGAGTAGTAGTGGTAGCTGACCCTCTCCTCTCCTAATGTTATGGAGTAGTGGTAGTAACTGACCCTCTCCTATCCTAATGTTATAGAGTAGTATTGGTAGCTGACCCTCTCCTCTCCTAATGTTATAGAGTAGTAGTGGTAGCTGACCCTCTCCTCTCCTAATGTTATAGAGTAGTAGTGGTGGTTGACCAACTCCTCTCCTAATGTTATAGAATAGTAGTGGTAGCAGACCCTCTCTTCTCCTAATGTTATAGAGTAGTAGTGGTAGCTGACCTTCTCCTCTCCTAATGTTATAGAGTAGTAGTGGTAGCTGACCGTCTCCTCTCCTAATGTTATAGAGTAGTAGTGGTAGCTGACCCTCTCCTCTCCTAATGTTATAGAGTAGTAGTGGTAGCTGACCCTCTCCTCTCCTAATGTTATAGAGTAGTGGTGGTAGCTGACCCTCTCCTCTCCTAATGTTATAGTGTAGTAGTGGTAGCTGACCCTCTCCTCTCATAATGTTATAGAGTAGTGGTGGTAGCAGACCCTCTCCTCTCCTAATGTTATAGAGTAGTAGTGGTAGCTGACCCTCTCCTCTCATTATGTTATAGAGGAGTGGTGGTAGCAGACCCTCTCCTCTCCTAATGTTATAGAGTAGTAGTGGTAGCAGACCCTCTCCTCTCCTAATGTTATAGAATAGTAGTGGTAACTGACCCTCTCCTCTCCTAATGTTATAGAGTAGTAGTGGTAGCTGACCCTCTCCTAATGTTATAGAGTAGTAGTGGTAGCTGACCCTCTCCTAATGTTATAGAGTAGTAGTAGTAACTGACCCTCTCCTCTCCTAATGTTATAGAGTAGTAGTGGTAGCTGACCCTCTCCTCTCCTAATGTTATAGAGTGGTAGTGGTAGCTAACCCTCTCCTCTCATAATGATATAGAGTAGTGGTGGTAGCAGACCCTCTCCTCTCCTAATGTTATAGAGTAGTAGTAGTAACTGACCCTCTCCTCTCCTAATGTTATAGAGTAGTAGTAGTAACTGACCCTCTCCTCTCCTAATGTTATAGAGTAGTAGTGGTAGCTGACCCTCTCCTCTCCTAATGTTATGGAGTAGTGGTAGTAACTGACCCTCTCCTCTCCTAATGTTATAGAGTAGTAGTGGTAGCTGACCATCTCCTCTCCTAATGTTTTAGAGTAGTAGTGGTAGCTGACCCTCTCCTAATGTTATAGAGTAGTAGTGGTAGCTGACCCTCTCCTCTCCTAATGTTATAGAGTAGTAGTGTTAACTGACCCTTTCCTCTCCTAATGTTATAGAGTAGTAGTGGTAGCTGACCCTCTCTTCTCCTAATGTTAGAGAGTAGTAGTGGTAGCTGACCCTCTCCTCTCCTAATGTTATAGAGTAGTAGTGGTAGCTGACCCTCTCCTAATGTTATAGAGTAGTAGTAGTAACTGACCCTCTCCTCTCCTAATGTTGTAGAGTTGTAGTGGTAGCTGACCCTCTCCTAATGTTATAGAGTAGTAGTGGTAGCTGACCCTCTCCTCTCCTAATGTTATAGAGTAGTAGTGGTAGCTGACCCTCTCCTCTCCTAATGTTATAAAGCAGTAGTAGTAACTGACCCTCTCCTCTCCTAATGTTATAGAGTAGTAGTAGTACTGACCCTCTCCTCTCCTAATGTTACAGAGTAGAAGTAGTAACTGACCCTCTCCTCTCCTTATGTTATAGAGTAGTAGTAGTAACTGACCCTCTCCTCTCCTAGTGTTATAGAGTAGTAGTGGTAGCTGACCCTCTCCTCTCCTAATGTTATAGAGTAGTAGTGGTAGCTGACCCTCTCCTCTCCTAATGTTATGGAGTAGTGGTAGTAACTGACCCTCTCCTCTCCTAATGTTATAGAGTAGTAGTGGTAGCTGACCCTCTCCTCTCCTAATGTTATAGAGTAGTAGTGGTGGCTGACCAACTCCTCTCCTAATGTTATAGAGTAGTAGTGGTAGCAGACCCTCTCTTCTCCTGATGTTATAGAGTAGTAGTGGTAGCTGACCTTCTCCTCTCCTAATGTTATAGAGTAGTAGTGGTAGCTGACCCTCTCCTCTCCTAATGTTATAGAGTAGTAGTGGTAGCTGACCCTCTCCTCTCCTAATGTTATAGAGTAGTAGTGGAAGCTGACCCTCTCCTCTCCTAATGTTATAGAGTAGTAGTGGTAGCTGACCCTCTCCTCTCATAATGTTATAGAGTAGTGGTGGTAGCAGACCCGCTCCTCTCCTAATGTTATAGAGTAGCAGTAGTAACTGACCCTCTCCTCTCCTAATGTTATAGAGTAGTAGTAGTAACTGACCCTCTCCTCTCCTAATGTTATAGAGTAGTAGTGGTAGCTGACCCTCTCCTCTCCTAATGTTATGGAGTAGTGGTAGTAACTGACCCTCTCCTCTCCTAATGTTATAGAGTAGTAGTGGTAGCTAACCCTCTCCTCTCATAATGATATAGAGTAGTGGTGGTAGCAGACCCTCTTCTCTCCTAATGTTATAGAGTAGTAGTAGTAACTGACCCTCTCCTCTCCTAATGTTATAGAGTAGTAGTAGTAACTGACCCTCTCCTCTCCTAATGTTATAGAGTAGTAGTGGTAGCTGACCCTCTCCTCTCCTAATGTTATGGAGTAGTGGTAGTAACTGACCCTCTCCTCTCCTAATGTTATAGAGTAGTAGTGGTAGCTGACCATCTCCTCTCCTAATGTTTTAGAGTAGTAGTGGTAGCTGACCCTCTCCTAATGTTATAGAGTAGTAGTGGTAGCTGACCCTCTCCTCTCCTAATGTTATAGAGTAGTAGTGTTAACTGACCCTTTCCTCTCCTAATGTTATAGAGTAGTAGTGGTAGCTGACCCTCTCTTCTCCTAATGTTAGAGAGTAGTAGTGGTAGCTGACCCTCTCCTCTCCTAATGTTATAGAGTAGTAGTGGTAGCTGACCCTCTCCTCTCCTAATGTTATGGAGTAGTGGTAGTAACTGACCCTCTCCTATCCTAATGTTATAGAGTAGTATTGGTAGCTGACCCTCTCCTCTCCTAATGTTATAGAGTAGTAGTGGTAGCTGACCCTCTCCTCTCCTAATGTTATAGAGTAGTAGTGGTGGCTGACCAACTCCTCTCCTAATGTTATAGAATAGTAGTGGTAGCAGACCCTCTCTTCTCCTAATGTTATAGAGTAGTAGTGGTAGCTGACCTTCTCCTCTCCTAATGTTATAGAGTAGTAGTGGTAGCTGACCCTCTCCTCTCCTAATGTTATAGAGTAGTAGTGGTAGCTGACCCTCTCCTCTCCTAATGTTATAGAGTAGTAGTGGTAGCTGACCCTCTCCTCTCCTAATGTTATAGAGTAGTGGTGGTAGCTGACCCTCTCCTCTCCTAATGTTATAGAGTAGTAGTGTTAGCTGACCCTCTCCTCTCATAATGTTATAGAGTAGTGGTGGTAGCAGACCCTCTCCTCTCCTAATGTTATAGAGTAGTAGTGGTAGCTGACCCTCTCCTCTCATAATTTTATAGAGTAGTGGTGGTAGCAGACCCTCTCCTCTCCTAATGTTATAGAGTAGTAGTGGTAGCAGACCCTCTCCTCTCCTAATGTTATAGAATAGTAGTGGTAACTGACCCTCTCCTCTCCTAATGTTATAGAGTAGTAGTGGTAGCTGACCCTCTCCTAATGTTATAGAGTAGTAGTGGTAGCTGACCCTCTCCTAATGTTATAGAGTAGTAGTAGTAACTGACCCTCTCCTCTCCTAATGTTATAGAGTAGTAGTGGTAGCTGACCCTCTCCTCTCCTAATGTTATAGAGTAGTAGTGGTAGCTAACCCTCTCCTCTCATAATGATATAGAGTAGTGGTGGTAGCAGACCCTCTCCTCTCCTAATGTTATAGAGTAGTAGTAGTAACTGACCCTCTCCTCTCCTAATGTTATAGAGTAGTAGTAGTAACTGACCCTCTCCTCTCCTAATGTTATAGAGTAGTAGTGGTAGCTGACCCTCTCCTCTCCTAATGTTATGGAGTAGTGGTAGTAACTGACCTTCTCCTCTCCTAATGTTATAGAGTAGTAGTGGTAGCTGACCATCTCCTCTCCTAATGTTTTAGAGTAGTAGTGGTAGCTGACCCTCTCCTAATGTTATAGAGTAGTAGTGGTAGCTGACCCTCTCCTCTCATAATGTTATAGAGTAGTAGTGGTAGCTGACCCTCTCCTCTCCTAATGTTATAGAGTAGTAGTGGTAACTGACCCTCTCCTCTCCTAATGTTATAGAGTAGTAGTGGTAGCTGACCCTCTCCTCTCCTAATGTTATGGAGTAGTGGTAGTAACTGACCTTCTCCTCTCCTAATGTTATAGAGTAGTAGTGGTAGCTGACCATCTCCTCTCCTAATGTTTTAGAGTAGTAGTGGTAGCTGACCCTCTCCTAATGTTATAGAGTAGTAGTGGTAGCTGACCCTCTCCTCTCATAATGTTATAGAGTAGTAGTGGTAGCTGACCCTCTCCTCTCCTAATGTTATAGAGTAGTAGTGGTAGCTGACCCTCTCCTCTCCTAATGTTATAGAGTAGTAGTGGTAGCTGACCCTCTCCTCTCCTAATATCATAGAGTAGTAGTGGTAGCTGACCCTCTCCTCTCCTAATGTTATAGAGTAGTAGTGGTAGCTGACCCTCTCCTCTCCTAATGTTATATAGTAGTAGTGGTAGCTGACCCTCTCCTCTCCTAATGTTATAGAGTAGTAGTGGTAGCTGACCCTCTCCTCTCATAATGTTATAGAGTAGTGGTGGTAGCAGACCCTCTCCTCTCCTAATGTTATAGAGTAGTAGTGGTAGCTGACCCTCTCCTCTCATAATGTTATAGAATAGTAGTGGTAACTGACCCTCTCCTCTCCTAATGTTATAGAGTAGTAGTGGTAGCTGACCCTCTCCTCTCCTAATGTTATATAGTAATAGTGGTAGCTGATCCTCTCCTCTCCTAATGTTATAGAGTAGTAGTGGTAGCTGACCCTCTCCTCTCCTAATGTTATAGAGTAGTAGTGGTAGCTGACCCTCTCCTCTCCTAATGTTATAGAGTATTAGTGGTAGCTGACCCTCTCCTAATGTTATAGAGTAGTAGTGGTAGCTGACCCTCTCCTAATGTTATAGAGTAGTAGTAGTAACTGACCCTCTCCTCTCCTAATGTTATAGAGTAGTAGTGGTAGCTGAACCTCTCCTCTCCTAATGTTATAGAGTAGTAGTGGTAATTTACCCTCTCCTCTCCTAATGTTATAGAGTAGTAGTGGTAGCTGACCCTCTCCTCTCCTAATGTTATAGAGTAGTAGTGGTAGCTGACCCTCTCCTCTCCTAATGTTATAGAGTAGTAGTGGTAGCTGACCCTCTCCTAATGTTATAGAGTAGTAGTGGGAGCTGACCCTCTCCTCTCCTAATGTTATAGAGTAGTAGTGGTAGCTGACCCTCTCCTCTCCTAATGTTATAGAGTAGTGGTGGTAACTGACCCTCTCCTCTCCTAATGTTATAGAGATGTAGTGGTAGCTGACCCTCTCCTAATGTTATAGAGTAGTAGTGGGAGCTGACCCTCTCCTAATGTTATAGATTAGTAGTGGTAGCTGACCCTCTCCTCTCCTAATGTTATAGAGTAGTAGTGGGAGCTGACCCTCACCTCTCCTAATGTTATAGAGTAGTAGTGGTAGCTGACCCTCTCCTCTCCTAATGTTATAGAGTAGTAGTAGTAACTGACCCTCTCCTCTCCTAATGTTATAGAGTAGTAGTGGTAGCTGACCCTCTCCTCTCCTAATGTTATAGAGTAGTAGTGGTAGCTGACCCTCTCCTCTCCTAATGTTATAGAGTAGGTGTAGTAGTAACTGACCCTCTCCTCTCCTAATGTTATAGAGTAGTAGTGGTAGCTGACCCTCTCCTAATGATATAGAGTAGTAGTGGTAGCTGACCCTCTCCTCTCCTAATGTTATAGAGTAGTAGTGGTAGCTGACCCTCTCCTCTCCTAATGTTATAGAGTAGTAGTGGTAGCTGACCCTCTCCTCTCCTAATGTTATAGAGTAGTAGTAGTAACTGACCCTCTCCTCTCCTAATGTTATAGAGTAGTAGTGGTAGCTGACCCTCTCCTCTCCTAATGTTATAGAGTAGTAGTGGTAGCTGACCCTCTCCTCTCCTAATGTTATAGAGTAGTAGTAGTAGTAACTGACCCTCTCCTCTCCTAATGTTATAGAGTAGTAGTGGTAGCTGACCCTCTCCTCTCCTAATGTTATAGAGTAGTAGTGGTAGCTGACCCTCTCCTCTCCTAATGTTATAGAGTAGTAGTGGTAGCTGACCCTCTCCTCTCCTAATGTTATAGAGTAGTAGTGGGAGCTGACCCTCTCCTCTCCTAATGTTATAGAGTAGTAGTGGTAGCTGACCCTCTCCTCTCCTAATGTTATAGAGTAGTAGTGGTAGCTGACCCTCTCCTTTCCTAATGTTATAGAGTAGTAGTGGTAGCTGACCCTCTCCTCTCCTAATGTTATAGACTAGTAGTAGTAACTGACCCTCTCCTCTCCTAATGTTATAGAGTAGTAGTGGTAGCTGACCATATCCTCTCCTAATGTTTTAGAGTAGTAGTGGTAGCTGACCCTCTCCTAATGTTATAGAGTAGTAGTGGTAGCTGACCCTCTCCTCTCCTAATGTTATAGAGTAGTAGTGTTAACTGACCCTTTCCTCTCCTAATGTTATAGAGTAGTAGTGGTAGCTGACCCTCTCCTCTCCTAATGTTAGAGAGTAGTAGTAGTAACTGACCCTCTCCTCTCCTAATGTTATAGAGTTGTAGTGGTAGCTGACCCTCTCCTAATGTTATAGAGTAGTAGTGGTAGCTGACCCTCTCCTCTCCTAATGTTATAGAGTAGTAGTGGTAGCTGACCCTCTCCTCTCCTAATGTTATAAAGCAGTAGTAGTAACTGACCCTCTCCTCTCCTAATGTTATAGAGTAGTAGTAGTACTGACCCTCTCCTCTCCTTATGTTATAGAGTAGTAGTAGTAACTGACCCTCTCCTCTCCTAGTGTTATAGAGTAGTAGTGGTAGCTGACCCTCTCTTCTCCTAATGTTATAGAATAGTAGTGGTAGCTGACCTTCTCCTCTCCTAATGTTATAGAGTAGTAGTGGTAGCTGACCCTCTCCTCTCCTAATGTTATAGAGTAGTAGTGGTAGCTGACCCTCTCCTCTCCTAATGTTATAGAGTAGTAGTGGAAGCTGACCCTCTCCTCTCCTAATGTTATAGAGTAGTAGTGGTAGCTGACCCTCTCCTCTCCTAATGTTATGGAGTAGTGGTAGTAACTGACCCTCTTCTATCCTAATGTTATAGAGTAGTATTGGTAGCTGACCCTCTCCTCTCCTAATGTTATAGAGTAGTAGTGGTAGCTGACCCTCTCCTCTCCTAATGTTATAGAGTAGTAGTGGTGGCTGACCAACTCCTCTCCTAATGTTATAGAATAGTAGTGGTAGCAGACCCTCTCTTCTCCTAATGTTATAGAGTAGTAGTGGTAGCTGACCTTCTCCTCTCCTAATGTTATAGAGTAGTAGTGGTAGCTGACCCTCTCCTCTCCTAATGTTATAGAGTAGTAGTGGTAGCTGACCCTCTCCTCTCCTAATGTTATAGAGTAGTAGTGGTAGCTGACCCTCTCCTCTCCTAATGTTATAGAGTAGTGGTGGTAGCTGACCCTCTCCTCTCCTAATGTTATAGTGTAGTAGTGGTAGCTGACCCTCTCCTCTCATAATGTTATAGAGTAGTGGTGGTAGCAGACCCTCTCCTCTCCTAATGTTATAGAGTAGTAGTGGTAGCTGACCCTCTCCTCTCATAATGTTATAGAGTAGTGGTGGTAGCAGACCCTCTCCTCTCCTAATGTTATAGAGTAGTAGTGGTAGCAGACCCTCTCCTCTCCTAATGTTATAGAATAGTAGTGGTAACTGACCCTCTCCTCTCCTAATGTTATAGAGTAGTAGTGGTAGCTGACCCTCTCCTAATGTTATAGAGTAGTAGTGGTAGCTGACCCTCTCCTAATGTTATAGAGTAGTAGTAGTAACTGACCCTCTCCTCTCCTAATGTTATAGAGTAGTAGTGGTAGCTGACCCTCTCCTCTCCTAATGTTATAGAGTAGTAGTGGTAGCTAACCCTCTCCTCTCATAATGATATAGAGTAGTGGTGGTAGCAGACCCTCTCCTCTCCTAATGTTATAGAGTAGTAGTAGTAACTGACCCTCTCCTCTCCTAATGTTATAGAGTAGTAGTAGTAACTGACCCTCTCCTCTCCTAATGTTATAGAGTAGTAGTGGTAGCTGACCCTCTCCTCTCCTAATGTTATGGAGTAGTGGTAGTAACTGACCCTCTCCTCTCCTAATGTTATAGAGTAGTAGTGGTAGCTGACCATCTCCTCTCCTAATGTTTTAGAGTAGTAGTGGTAGCTGACCCTCTCCTAATGTTATAGAGTAGTAGTGGTAGCTGACCCTCTCCTCTCCTAATGTTATAGAGTAGTAGTGTTAACTGACCCTTTCCTCTCCTAATGTTATAGAGTAGTAGTGGTAGCTGACCCTCTCTTCTCCTAATGTTAGAGAGTAGTAGTGGTAGCTGACCCTCTCCTCTCCTAATGTTATAGAGTAGTAGTGGTAGCTGACCCTCTCCTAATGTTATAGAGTAGTAGTAGTAACTGACCCTCTCCTCTCCTAATGTTGTAGAGTTGTAGTGGTAGCTGACCCTCTCCTAATGTTATAGAGTAGTAGTGGTAGCTGACCCTCTCCTCTCCTAATGTTATAGAGTAGTAGTGGTAGCTGACCCTCTCCTCTCCTAATGTTATAAAGCAGTAGTAGTAACTGACCCTCTCCTCTCCTAATGTTATAGAGTAGTAGTAGTACTGACCCTCTCCTCTCCTAATGTTACAGAGTAGAAGTAGTAACTGACCCTCTCCTCTCCTTATGTTATAGAGTAGTAGTAGTAACTGACCCTCTCCTCTCCTAGTGTTATAGAGTAGTAGTGGTAGCTGACCCTCTCCTCTCCTAATGTTATAGAGTAGTAGTGGTAGCTGACCCTCTCCTCTCCTAATGTTATGGAGTAGTGGTAGTAACTGACCCTCTCCTCTCCTAATGTTATAGAGTAGTAGTGGTAGCTGACCCTCTCCTCTCCTAATGTTATAGAGTAGTAGTGGTGGCTGACCAACTCCTCTCCTAATGTTATATAGTAGTAGTGGTAGCAGACCCTCTCTTCTCCTGATGTTTTTAGAGTAGTAGTGGTAGCTGACCTTCTCCTCTCCTAATGTTATAGAGTAGTAGTGGTAGCTGACCCTCTCCTCTCCTAATGTTATAGAGTAGTAGTGGTAGCTGACCCTCTCCTCTCCTAATGTTATAGAGTAGTAGTGGAAGCTGACCCTCTCCTCTCCTAATGTTATAGAGTAGTAGTGGTAGCTGACCCTCTCCTCTCATAATGTTATAGAGTAGTGGTGGTAGCAGACCCGCTCCTCTCCTAATGTTATAGAGTAGCAGTAGTAACTGACCCTCTCCTCTCCTAATGTTATAGAGTAGTAGTAGTAACTGACCCTCTCCTCTCCTAATGTTATAGAGTAGTAGTGGTAGCTGACCCTCTCCTCTCCTAATGTTATGGAGTAGTGGTAGTAACTGACCCTCTCCTCTCCTAATGTTATAGAGTAGTAGTGGTAGCTAACCCTCTCCTCTCATAATGATATAGAGTAGTGGTGGTAGCAGACCCTCTTCTCTCCTAATGTTATAGAGTAGTAGTAGTAACTGACCCTCTCCTCTCCTAATGTTATAGAGTAGTAGTAGTAACTGACCCTCTCCTCTCCTAATGTTATAGAGTAGTAGTGGTAGCTGACCCTCTCCTCTCCTAATGTTATGGAGTAGTGGTAGTAACTGACCCTCTCCTCTCCTAATGTTATAGAGTAGTAGTGGTAGCTGACCATCTCCTCTCCTAATGTTTTAGAGTAGTAGTGGTAGCTGACCCTCTCCTAATGTTATAGAGTAGTAGTGGTAGCTGACCCTCTCCTCTCCTAATGTTATAGAGTAGTAGTGTTAACTGACCCTTTCCTCTCCTAATGTTATAGAGTAGTAGTGGTAGCTGACCCTCTCTTCTCCTAATGTTAGAGAGTAGTAGTGGTAGCTGACCCTCTCCTCTCCTAATGTTATAGAGTAGTAGTGGTAGCTGACCCTCTCCTCTCCTAATGTTATGGAGTAGTGGTAGTAACTGACCCTCTCCTATCCTAATGTTATAGAGTAGTATTGGTAGCTGACCCTCTCCTCTCCTAATGTTATAGAGTAGTAGTGGTAGCTGACCCTCTCCTCTCCTAATGTTATAGAGTAGTAGTGGTGGCTGACCAACTCCTCTCCTAATGTTATAGAATAGTAGTGGTAGCAGACCCTCTCTTCTCCTAATGTTATAGAGTAGTAGTGGTAGCTGACCTTCTCCTCTCCTAATGTTATAGAGTAGTAGTGGTAGCTGACCCTCTCCTCTCCTAATGTTATAGAGTAGTGGTGGTAGCTGACCCTCTCCTCTCCTAATGTTATAGAGTAGTAGTGGTAGCTGACCCTCTCCTCTCATAATGTTATAGAGTAGTGGTGGTAGCAGACCCTCTCCTCTCCTAATGTTATAGAGTAGTAGTGGTAGCTGACCCTCTCCTCTCATAATTTTATAGAGTAGTGGTGGTAGCAGACCCTCTCCTCTCCTAATGTTATAGAGTAGTAGTGGTAGCAGACCCTCTCCTCTCCTAATGTTGTAGAATAGTAGTGGTAACTGACCCTCTCCTCTCCTAATGTTATAGAGTAGTAGTGGTAGCTGACCCTCTCCTAATGTTATAGAGTAGTAGTGGTAGCTGACCCTCTCCTAATGTTATAGAGTAGTAGTAGTAACTGACCCTCTCCTCTCCTAATGTTATAGAGTAGTAGTGGTAGCTGACCCTCTCCTCTCCTAATGTTATAGAGTAGTAGTGGTAGCTAACCCTCTCCTCTCATAATGATATAGAGTAGTGGTGGTAGCAGACCCTCTCCTCTCCTAATGTTATAGAGTAGTAGTAGTAACTGACCCTCTCCTCTCCTAATGTTATAGAGTAGTAGTAGTAACTGACCCTCTCCTCTCCTAATGTTATAGAGTAGTAGTGGTAGCTGACCCTCTCCTCTCCTAATGTTATGGAGTAGTGGTAGTAACTGACCTTCTCCTCTCCTAATGTTATAGAGTAGTAGTGGTAGCTGACCATCTCCTCTCCTAATGTTTTAGAGTAGTAGTGGTAGCTGACCCTCTCCTAATGTTATAGAGTAGTAGTGGTAGCTGACCCTCTCCTCTCCTAATGTTATAGAGTAGTAGTGTTAACTGACCCTTTCCTCTCCTAATGTTATAGAGTAGTAGTGGTAGCTGACCCTCTCTTCTCCTAATGTTAGAGAGTAGTAGTGGTAGCTGACCCTCTCCTCTCCTAATGTTATAGAGTAGTAGTGGTAGCTGACCCTCTCCTAATGTTATAGAGTAGTAGTAGTAACTGACCCTCTCCTCTCCTAATGTTGTAGAGTTGTAGTGGTAGCTGACCCTCTCCTAATGTTATAGAGTAGTAGTGGTAGCTGACCCTCTCCTCTCCTAATGTTATAGAGTAGTAGTGGTAGCTGACCCTCTCCTCTCCTAATGTTATAAAGCAGTAGTAGTAACTGACCCTCTCCTCTCCTAATGTTATAGAGTAGTAGTAGTACTGACCCTCTCCTCTCCTAATGTTACAGAGTAGAAGTAGTAACTGACCCTCTCCTCTCCTTATGTTATAGAGTAGTAGTAGTAACTGACCCTCTCCTCTCCTAGTGTTATAGAGTAGTAGTGGTAGCTGACCCTCTCCTCTCCTAATGTTATAGAGTAGTAGTGGTAGCTGACCCTCTCCTCTCCTAATGTTATAGAGTAGTAGTGGTGGCTGACCAACTCCTCTCCTAATGTTATAGAGTAGTAGTGGTAGCAGACCCTCTCTTCTCCTGATGTTATAGAGTAGTAGTGGTAGCTGACCTTCTCCTCTCCTAATGTTATAGAGTAGTAGTGGTAGCTGACCCTCTCCTCTCCTAATGTTATAGAGTAGTAGTGGTAGCTGACCCTCTCCTCTCCTAATGTTATAGAGTAGTAGTGGAAGCTGACCCTCTCTTCTCCTAATGTTATAGAATAGTAGTGGTAGCTGACCTTCTCCTCTCCTAATGTTATAGAGTAGTAGTGGTAGCTGACCCTCTCCTCTCCTAATGTTATAGAGTAGTAGTGGTAGCTGACCCTCTCCTCTCCTAATGTTATAGAGTAGTAGTGGAAGCTGACCCTCTCCTCTCCTAATGTTATAGAGTAGTAGTGGTAGCTGACCCTCTCCTCTCCTAATGTTATGGAGTAGTGGTAGTAACTGACCCTCTCCTATCCTAATGTTATAGAGTAGTATTGGTAGCTGACCCTCTCCTCTCCTAATGTTATAGAGTAGTAGTGGTAGCTGACCCTCTCCTCTCCTAATGTTATAGAGTAGTAGTGGTGGCTGACCAACTCCTCTCCTAATGTTATAGAATAGTAGTGGTAGTAGACCCTCTCTTCTCCTAATGTTATAGAGTAGTAGTGGTAGCTGACCTTCTCCTCTCCTAATGTTATAGAGTAGTAGTGGTAGCTGACCCTCTCCTCTCCTAATGTTATAGAGTAGTAGTGGTAGCTGACCCTCTCCTCTCCTAATGTTATAGAGTAGTAGTGGTAGCTGACCCTCTCCTCTCCTAATGTTATAGAGTAGTGGTGGTAGCTGACCCTCTCCTCTCCTAATGTTATAGAGTAGTAGTGGTAGCTGACCCTCTCCTCTCATAATGTTATAGAGTAGTGGTGGTAGCAGACCCTCTCCTCTCCTAATGTTATAGAGTAGTAGTGGTAGCTGACCCTCTCCTCTCATAATGTTATAGAGTAGTGGTGGTAGCAGACCCTCTCCTCTCCTAATGTTATAGAGTAGTAGTGGTAGCAGACCCTCTCCTCTCCTAATGTTATAGAATAGTAGTGGGAACTGACCCTCTCCTCTCCTAATGTTATAGAGTAGTAGTGGTAGCTGACCCTCTCCTAATGTTATAGAGTAGTAGTGGTAGCTGACCCTCTCCTAATGTTATAGAGTAGTAGTAGTAACTGACCCTCTCCTCTCCTAATGTTATAGAGTAGTAGTGGTAGCTGACCCTCTCCTCTCCTAATGTTATAGAGTAGTAGTGGTAGCTAACCCTCTCCTCTCATAATGATATAGAGTAGTGGTGGTAGCAGACCCTCTCCTCTCCTAATGTTATAGAGTAGTAGTAGTAACTGACCCTCTCCTCTCCTAATGTTATAGAGTAGTAGTAGTAACTGACCCTCTCCTCTCCTATTGTTATAGAGTAGTAGTGGTAGCTGACCCTCTCCTCTCCTAATGTTATGGAGTAGTTGTAGTAACTGACCCTCTCCTCTCCTAATGTTATAGAGTAGTAGTGGTAGCTGACCATCTCCTCTCCTAATGTTTTAGAGTAGTAGTGGTAGTTGACCCTCTCCTAATGTTTTAGAGTAGTAGTGGTAGCTGACCCTCTCCTCTCCTAATGTTATAGAGTAGTAGTGTTAACTGACCCTTTCCTCTCCTAATGTTATAGAGTAGTAGTGGTAGCTGACCCTCTCTTCTCCTAATGTTAGAGAGTATTAGTGGTAGCTGCCCCTCTCCTCTCCTAATGTTATAGAGTAGTAGTGGTAGCTGACCCTCTCCTAATGTTATAGAAGAGTAGTAGTAACTGACCCTCTCCTCTCCTAATGTTGTAGAGTTGTAGTGGTAGCTGACCCTCTCCTAATGTTATAGAGTAGTAGTGGTAGCTGACCCTCTCCTCTCCTAATGTTATAGAGTAGTGGTGGTAGCTGACCCTCTCCTCTCCTAATGTTATAGAGTAGTAGTGGTAGCTGACCCTCTCCTCTCATAATGTTATAGAGTAGTGGTGGTAGCAGACCCTCTCCTCTCCTAATGTTATAGAGTAGTAGTGGTAGCTGACCCTCTCCTCTCATAATGTTATAGAGTAGTGGTGGTAGCAGACCCTCTCCTCTCCTAATGTTATAGAGTAGTAGTGGTAGCAGACCCTCTCCTCTCCTAATGTTATAGAATAGTAGTGGTAACTGACCCTCTCCTCTCCTAATGTTATAGAGTAGTAGTGGTAGCTGACCCTCTCCTAATGTTATAGAGTAGTAGTGGTAGCTGACCCTCTCCTAATGTTATAGAGTAGTAGTAGTAACTGACCCTCTCCTCTCCTAATGTTATAGAGTAGTAGTGGTAGCTGACCCTCTCCTCTCCTAATGTTATAGAGTAGTAGTGGTAGCTAACCCTCTCCTCTCATAATGATATAGAGTAGTGGTGGTAGCAGACCCTCTCCTCTCCTAATGTTATAGAGTAGTAGTAGTAACTGACCCTCTCCTCTCCTAATGTTATAGAGTAGTAGTAGTAACTGACCCTCTCCTCTCCTAATGTTATAGAGTAGTAGTGGTAGCTGACCCTCTCCTCTCCTAATGTTATGGAGTAGTGGTAGTAACTGACCCTCTCCTCTCCTAATGTTATAGAGTAGTAGTGGTAGCTGACCATCTCCTCTCCTAATGTTTTAGAGTAGTAGTGGTAGCTGACCCTCTCCTAATGTTATAGAGTAGTAGTGGTAGCTGACCCTCTCCTCTCCTAATGTTATAGAGTAGTAGTGTTAACTGACCCTTTCCTCTCCTAATGTTATAGAGTAGTAGTGGTAGCTGACCCTCTCTTCTCCTAATGTTAGAGAGTAGTAGTGGTAGCTGACCCTCTCCTCTCCTAATGTTATAGAGTAGTAGTGGTAGCTGACCCTCTCCTAATGTTATAGAGTAGTAGTAGTAACTGACCCTCTCCTCTCCTAATGTTGTAGAGTTGTAGTGGTAGCTGACCCTCTCCTAATGTTATAGAGTAGTAGTGGTAGCTGACCCTCTCCTCTCCTAATGTTATAGAGTAGTAGTGGTAGCTGACCCTCTCCTCTCCTAATGTTATAAAGCAGTAGTAGTAACTGACCCTCTCCTCTCCTAATGTTATAGAGTAGTAGTAGTACTGACCCTCTCCTCTCCTAATGTTACAGAGTAGAAGTAGTAACTGACCCTCTCCTCTCCTTATGTTATAGAGTAGTAGTAGTAACTGACCCTCTCCTCTCCTAGTGTTATAGAGTAGTAGTGGTAGCTGACCCTCTCCTCTCCTAATGTTATAGAGTAGTAGTGGTAGCTGACCCTCTCCTCTCCTAATGTTATGGAGTAGTGGTAGTAACTGACCCTCTCCTCTCCTAATGTTATAGAGTAGTAGTGGTAGCTGACCCTCTCCTCTCCTAATGTTATAGAGTAGTAGTGGTGGCTGACCAACTCCTCTCCTAATGTTATAGAGTAGTAGTGGTAGCAGACCCTCTCTTCTCCTGATGTTATAGAGTAGTAGTGGTAGCTGACCTTCTCCTCTCCTAATGTTATAGAGTAGTAGTGGTAGCTGACCCTCTCCTCTCCTAATGTTATAGAGTAGTAGTGGTAGCTGACCCTCTCCTCTCCTAATGTTATAGAGTAGTAGTGGAAGCTGACCCTCTCCTCTCCTAATGTTATAGAGTAGTAGTGGTAGCTGACCCTCTCCTCTCATAATGTTATAGAGTAGTGGTGGTAGCAGACCCGCTCCTCTCCTAATGTTATAGAGTAGCAGTAGTAACTGATCCTCTCCTCTCCTAATGTTATAGAGTAGTAGTAGTAACTGACCCTCTCCTCTCCTAATGTTATAGAGTAGTAGTGGTAGCTGACCCTCTCCTCTCCTAATGTTATGGAGTAGTGGTAGTAACTGACCCTCTCCTCTCCTAATGTTATAGAGTAGTAGTGGTAGCTAACCCTCTCCTCTCATAATGATATAGAGTAGTGGTGGTAGCAGACCCTCTTCTCTCCTAATGTTATAGAGTAGTAGTAGTAACTGACCCTCTCCTCTCCTAATGTTATAGAGTAGTAGTAGTAACTGACCCTCTCCTCTCCTAATGTTATAGAGTAGTAGTGGTAGCTGACCCTCTCCTCTCCTAATGTTATGGAGTAGTGGTAGTAACTGACCCTCTCCTCTCCTAATGTTATAGAGTAGTAGTGGTAGCTGACCATCTCCTCTCCTAATGTTTTAGAGTAGTAGTGGTAGCTGACCCTCTCCTAATGTTATAGAGTAGTAGTGGTAGCTGACCCTCTCCTCTCCTAATGTTATAGAGTAGTAGTGTTAACTGACCCTTTCCTCTCCTAATGTTATAGAGTAGTAGTGGTAGCTGACCCTCTCTTCTCCTAATGTTAGAGAGTAGTAGTGGTAGCTGACCCTCTCCTCTCCTAATGTTATAGAGTAGTAGTGGTAGCTGACCCTCTCCTCTCCTAATGTTATGGAGTAGTGGTAGTAACTGACCCTCTCCTATCCTAATGTTATAGAGTAGTATTGGTAGCTGACCCTCTCCTCTCCTAATGTTATAGAGTAGTAGTGGTAGCTGACCCTCTCCTCTCCTAATGTTATAGAGTAGTAGTGGTGGCTGACCAACTCCTCTCCTAATGTTATAAAATAGTAGTGGTAGCAGACCCTCTCTTCTCCTAATGTTATAGAGTAGTAGTGGTAGCTGACCTTCTCCTCTCCTAATGTTATAGAGTAGTAGTGGTAGCTGACCCTCTCCTCTCCTAATGTTATAGAGTAGTAGTGGTAGCTGACCCTCTCCTCTCCTAATGTTATAGAGTAGTAGTGGTAGCTGACCCTCTCCTCTCCTAATGTTATAGAGTAGTGGTGGTAGCTGACCCTCTCCTCTCCTAATGTTATAGAGTAGTAGTGGTAGCTGACCCTCTCCTCTCATAATGTTATAGAGTAGTGGTGGTAGCAGACCCTCTCCTCTCCTAATGTTATAGAGTAGTAGTGGTAGCTGACCCTCTCCTCTCATAATGTTATAGAGTAGTGGTGGTAGCAGACCCTCTCCTCTCCTAATGTTATAGAGTAGTAGTGGTAGCAGACCCTCTCCTCTCCTAATGTTATAGAATAGTAGTGGTAACTGACCCTCTCCTCTCCTAATGTTATAGAGTAGTAGTGGTAGCTGACCCTCTCCTAATGTTATAGAGTAGTAGTGGTAGCTGACCCTCTCCTAATGTTATAGAGTAGTAGTAGTAACTGACCCTCTCCTCTCCTAATGTTATAGAGTAGTAGTGGTAGCTGACCCTCTCCTCTCCTAATGTTATAGAGTAGTAGTGGTAGCTAACCCTCTCCTCTCATAATGATATAGAGTAGTGGTGGTAGCAGACCCTCTCCTCTCCTAATGTTATAGAGTAGTAGTAGTAACTGACCCTCTCCTCTCCTAATGTTATAGAGTAGTAGTAGTAACTGACCCTCTCCTCTCTTAATGTTATAGAGTAGTAGTGGTAGCTGACCCTCTCCTCTCCTAATGTTATGGAGTAGTGGTAGTAACTGACCTTCTCCTCTCCTAATGTTATAGAGTAGTAGTGGTAGCTGACCATCTCCTCTCCTAATGTTTTAGAGTAGTAGTGGTAGCTGACCCTCTCCTAATGTTATAGAGTAGTAGTGGTAGCTGACCCTCTCCTCTCCTAATGTTATAGAGTAGTAGTGTTAACTGACCCTTTCCTCTCCTAATGTTATAGAGCAGTAGTGGTAGCTGACCCTCTCTTCTCCTAATGTTAGAGAGTAGTAGTGGTAGCTGACCCTCTCCTCTCCTAATGTTATAGAGTAGTAGTGGTAGCTGACCCTCTCCTAATGTTATAGAGTAGTAGTAGTAACTGACCCTCTCCTCTCCTAATGTTGTAGAGTTGTAGTGGTAGCTGACCCTCTCCTAATGTTATAGAGTAGTAGTGGTAGCTGACCCTCTCCTCTCCTAATGTTATAGAGTAGTAGTGGTAGCTGACCCTCTCCTCTCCTAATGTTATAAAGCAGTAGTAGTAACTGACCCTCTCCTCTCCTAATGTTATAGAGTAGTAGTAGTACTGACCCTCTCCTCTCCTAATGTTACAGAGTGGAAGTAGTAACTGACCCTCTCCTCTCCTTATGTTATAGAGTAGTAGTAGTAACTGACCCTCTCCTCTCCTAGTGTTATAGAGTAGTAGTGGTAGCTGACCCTCTCCTCTCCTAATGTTATAGAGTAGTAGTGGTAGCTGACCCTCTCCTCTCCTAATGTTATGGAGTAGTGGTAGTAACTGACCCTCTCCTCTCCTAATGTTATAGAGTAGTAGTGGTAGCTGACCCTCTCCTCTCCTAATGTTATAGAGTAGTAGTGGTGGCTGACCAACTCCTCTCCTAATGTTATAGAGTAGTAGTGGTAGCAGACCCTCTCTTCTCCTGATGTTATAGAGTAGTAGTGGTAGCTGACCTTCTCCTCTCCTAATGTTATAGAGTAGTAGTGGTAGCTGACCCTCTCCTCTCCTAATGTTATAGAGTAGTGGTGGTAGCTGACCCTCTCCTCTCCTAATGTTATAGAGTAGTAGTGGAAGCTGACCCTCTCCTCTCCTAATGTTATAGAGTAGTAGTGGTAGCTGATCCTCTCCTCTCCTAATGTTATAGAGTAGTAGTGGTAGCTGACCCTCTCCTCTCCTAATGTTATAGAGTAGTAGTGGTAGCTGACCCTCTCCTCTCCTAATGTTATATAGTAGTAGTGGTAGCTGACCCTCTCCTCTCCTAATGTTATAGAGTAGTAGTGGTAGCTGACCCTCTCCTCTCATAATGTTATAGAGTAGTGGTGGTAGCAGACCCGCTCCTCTCCTAATGTTATAGAGTAGCAGTAGTAACTGACCCTCTCCTCTCCTAATGTTATAGAGTAGTAGTAGTAACTGACCCTCTCCTCTCCTAATGTTATAGAGTAGTAGTGGTAGCTGACCCTCTCCTCTCCTAATGTTATGGAGTAGTGGTAGTAACTGACCCTCTCCTATCCTAATGTTATAGGGTAGTATTGGTAGCTGACCCTCTCCTCTCCTAATGTTATAGAGTAGTAGTGGTAGCTGACCCTCTCCTCTCCTAATGTTATAGAGTAGTAGTGGTAGCTAACCCTCTCCTCTCATAATGATATAGAGTAGTGGTGGTAGCAGACCCTCTCCTCTCCTAATGTTATAGAGTAGTAGTAGTAACTGACCCTCTCCTCTCCTAATGTTATAGAGTAGTAGTAGTAACTGACCCTCTCCTCTCCTACTGTTATAGAGTAGTAGTGGTAGCTGACCCTCTCCTCTCCTAATGTTATGGAGTAGTGGTAGTAACTGACCCTCTCCTCTCCTAATGTTATAGAGTAGTAGTGGTAGCTGACCATCTCCTCTCCTAATGTTTTAGAGTAGTAGTGGTAGCTGACCCTCTCCTAATGTTATAGAGTAGTAGTGGTAGCTGACCCTCTCCTCTCCTAATGTTATAGAGTAGTAGTGTTAACTGACCCTTTCCTCTCCTAATGTTATAGAGTAGTAGTGGTAGCTGACCCTCTCTTCTCCTAATGTTAGAGAGTAGTAGTGGTAGCTGACCCTCTCCTCTCCTAATGTTATAGAGTAGTAGTGGTAGCTGACCCTCTCCTAATGTTATAGAGTAGTAGTAGTAACTGACCCTCTCCTCTCCTAATGTTGTAGAGTTGTAGTGGTAGCTGACCCTCTCCTAATGTTATAGAGTAGTAGTGGTAGCTGACCCTCTCCTCTCCTAATGTTATAGAGTAGTAGTGGTAGCTGACCCTCTCCTCTCCTAATGTTATAAAGCAGTAGTAGTAACTGACCCTCTCCTCTCCTAATGTTATAGAGTAGTAGTAGTACTGACCCTCTCCTCTCCTAATGTTACAGAGTAGAAGTAGTAACTGACCCTCTCCTCTCCTTATGTTATAGAGTAGTAGTAGTAACTGACCCTCTCCTCTCCTAGTGTTATAGAGTAGTAGTGGTAGCTGACCCTCTCCTCTCCTATTGTTATAGAGTAGTAGTGGTAGCTGACCCTCTCCTCTCCTAATGTTATGGAGTAGTGGTAGTAACTGACCCTCTCCTCTCCTTATGTTATAGAGTAGTAGTGGTAGCTGACCCTCTCCTCTCCTAATGTTATAGAGTAGTAGTGGTGGCTGACCAACTCCTCTCCTAATGTTATAGAGTAGTGGTGGTAGCAGACCCTCTCTTCTCCTGATGTTATAGAGTAGTAGTGGTAGCTGACCTTCTCCTCTCCTAATGTTATAGAGTAGTAGTGGTAGCTGACCCTCTCCTCTCCTAATGTTATAGAGTAGTAGTGGTAGCTGACCCTCTCCTCTCCTAATGTTATAGAGTAGTAGTGGAAGCTGACCCTCTCCTCTCCTAGTGTTATAGAGTAGTAGTGGTAGCTGACCCTCTCCTCTCCTAATGTTATAGAGTAGTAGTGGTAGCTGACCCTCTCCTCTCCTAATGTTATAGAGTAGTAGTGGTAGCTGACCCTCTCCTCTCCAAATGTCATATAGTAGTAGTGGTAGCTGACCCTCTCCTCTCCTAATGTTATAGAGTAGTAGTGGTAGCTGACCCTCTCATCTCATAATGTTATAGAGTAGTGGTGGTAGCAGACCCGCTCCTCTCCTAATGTTATAGAGTAGCAGTAGTAACTGACCCTCTCCTCTCCTAATGTTATAGAGTAGTAGTAGTAACTGACCCTCTCCTCTCCTAATGTTATAGAGTAGTAGTGGTAGCTGACCCTCTCCTCTCCTAATGTTATGGAGTAGTGGTAGTAACTGACCCTCTCCTATCCTAATGTTATAGAGTAGTATTGGTAGCTGACCCTCTCCTCTCCTAATGTTATAGAGTAGTAGTGGTAGCTGACCCTCTCCTCTCCTAATGTTATAGAGTAGTAGTGGTGGCTGACCATCTCCTCTCCTAATGTTATAGAATAGTAGTGGTAGCAGACCCTCTCTTCTCCTAATGTTATAGAGTAGTAGTGGTAGCTGACCTTCTCCTCTCCTAATGTTATAGAGTAGTAGTGGTAGCTGACCCTCTCCTCTCCTAATGTTATAGAGTAGTAGTGGTAGCTGACCCTCTCCTCTCCTAATGTTATAGAGTAGTAGTGGTAGCTGACCCTCTCCTCTCCTAATGTTATAGAGTAGTGGTGGTAGCTGACCCTCGCCTCTCCTAATGTTATAGAGTAGTAGTGGTAGCTGACCCTCTCCTCTCCTAATGTTATAGAGTAGTAGTGGTAGCTGACCCTCTCCTCTCCTGATGTTATATAGTAGTAGTGGTAGCTGACCCTCTCCTCTCCTAATGTTATAGAGTAGTAGTGGTAGCTGACCCTCTCCTCTCCTGATGTTATATAGTAGTAGTGGTAGCTGACCCTCTCCTCTCATAATGTTATAGAGTAGTGGTGGTAGCAGACCCTCTCCTCTCCTAATGTTATAGAGTAGTAGTGGTAGCTGACCCTCTCCTCTCATAATGTTATAGAGTGGTGGTGGTAGCAGACCCTCTCCTCTCCTACTGTTATAGAGTAGTAGTGGTAGCAGACCCTCTCCTCTCCTAATGTTATAGAATAGTAGTGGTAACTGACCCTCTCCTCTCCTAATGTTATAGAGTAGTAGTGGTAGCTGACCCTCTCCTAATGTTATAGAGTAGTAGTGGTAGCTGACCCTCTCCTAATGTTATAGAGTAGTAGTAGTAACTGACCCTCTCCTCTCCTAATGTTATAGAGTAGTAGTGGTAGCTGACCCTCTCCTCTCCTAATGTTTTAGAGTAGTAGTGGTAGCTAACCCTCTCCTCTCATAATGTTATAGAGTAGTGGTGGTAGCAGACCCTCTCCTCTCCTAATGTTATAGAGTAGTAGTGGAAGCTGACCCTCTCCTCTCGTAATGTTATAGAGTAGTAGTGGTAACTGACCCTCTCCTCTCCTAATGTTATAGAGTAGTAGTGGTAGCTGACCCTCTCCTCTCCTAATGTTATGGAGTAGTGGTAGTAACTGACCCTCTCCTATCCTAATGTTATAGAGTAGTATTGGTAGCTGACCATCTCCTCTCCTAATGTTATAGAGTAGTAGTGGTAGCTGACCCTCTCCTCTCCTAATGTTATAGAGTAGTAGCGGTAGCTGACCAACTCCTCTCCTAATGTTATAGAATAGTAGTGGTTGCAGACCCTCTCTTCTCCTAATGTTATAGAGTAGTAGTGGTAGCTGACCTTCTCCTCTCCTAATGTTATAGAGTAGTAGTGGTAGCTGACCCTCTCCTCTCCTAATGTTATAGAGTAGTAGTGGTAGCTGACCCTCTCCTCTCCTAATGTTATAGAGTAGTAGTGGTAGCTGACCCTCTCCTCTCCTAATGTTATAGAGTAGTAGTGGTAGCTGACCCTCTCCTCTCCTAATGTTATAGAGTAGTAGTGGTAGCTGACCCTCTCCTCTCCTAATGTTATAGAGTAGTAGTGGTAGCTGACCCTCTCCTCTCCTAATGTTATATAGTAGTAGTGGTAGCTGACCCTCTCCTCTCCTAATGTTATAGAGTAGTAGTGGTAGCTGACCCTCTCCTCTCATAATGTTATAGAGTTGTGGTGGTAGCAGACCCTCTCCTCTCCTAATGTTATAGAGTAGTAGTGGTAGCTGACCCTCTCCTCTCATAATGTTATAGAGTAGTGGTGGTAGCAGACCCTCTCCTCTCCTAATGTTATAGAGTAGTAGTGGTAGCAGACCCTCTCCTCTCCTAATGTTATAGAATAGTAGTGGTAACTGACCCTCTCCTCTCCTAATGTTATAGAGTAGTAGTGGTAGCTGACCCTCTCCTCTCCTAATGTTATATAGTAGTAGTGGTAGCTGACCCTCTCCTCTCCTAATGTTATAGAGTAGTAGTGGTAGCTGACCCTCTCCTCTCCTAATGTTATAGAGTAGTAGTGGTAGCTGACCCTCTCCTCTCCTAATGTTATAGAGTATTAGTGGTAGCTGACCCTCTCCTAATGTTATAGAGTAGTAGTGGTAGCTGACCCTCTCCTAATGTTATAGAGTAGTAGTAGTAACTGACCCTCTCCTCTCCTAATGTTATAGAGTAGTAGTGGTAGCTGACCCTCTCCTCTCCTAATGTTATGGAGTAGTGGTAGTAACTGACCCTCTCCTATCCTAATGTTATAGAGTAGTATTGGTAGCTGACCCTCTCCTCTCCTAATGTTATAGAGTAGTAGTGGTAGCTGACCCTCTCCTCTCCTAATGTTATAGAGTAGTAGTGGTGGCTGACCATCTCCTCTCCTAATGTTATAGAATAGTAGTGGTAGCAGACCCTCTCTTCTCCTAATGTTATAGAGTAGTAGTGGTAGCTGACCTTCTCCTCTCCTAATGTTATAGAGTAGTAGTGGTAGCTGACCCTCTCCTCTCCTAATGTTATAGAGTAGTAGTGGTAGCTGACCCTCTCCTCTCCTAATGTTATAGAGTAGTAGTGGTAGCTGACCCTCTCCTCTCCTAATGTTATAGAGTAGTGGTGGTAGCTGACCCTCGCCTCTCCTAATGTTATAGAATAGTAGTGGTAGCTGACCCTCTCCTCTCCTAATGTTATAGAGTAGTAGTGGTAGCTGACCCTCTCCTCTCCTGATGTTATATAGTAGTAGTGGTAGCTGACCCTCTCCTCTCCTAATGTTATAGAGTAGTAGTGGTAGCTGACCCTCTCCTCTCATAATGTTATAGAGTAGTAGTGGTAGCAGACCCTCTCCTCTCCTAATGTTATAGAGTAGTAGTGGTAGCTGACCCTCTCCTCTCATAATGTTATAGAGTGGTGGTGGTAGCAGACCCTCTCCTCTCCTAATGTTATAGAGTAGTAGTGGTAGCAGACCCTCTCCTCTCCTAATGTTATAGAATAGTAGTGGTAACTGACCCTCTCCTCTCCTAATGTTATAGAGTAGTAGTGGTAGCTGACCCTCTCCTAATGTTATAGAGTAGTAGTGGTAGCTGACCCTCTCCTAATGTTATAGAGTAGTAGTAGTAACTGACCCTCTCCTCTCCTAATGTTATAGAGTAGTAGTGGTAGCTGACCCTCTCCTCTCCTAATGTTATAGAGTAGTAGTGGTAGCTAACCCTCTCCTCTCATAATGTTATAGAGTAGTGGTGGTAGCAGACCCTCTCCTCTCCTAATGTTATAGAGTAGTAGTGGAAGCTGACCCTCTCCTCTCGTAATGTTATAGAGTAGTAGTGGTAACTGACCCTCTCCTCTCCTAATGTTATAGAGTAGTAGTGGTAGCTGACCCTCTCCTCTCCTAATGTTATGGAGTAGTGGTAGTAACTGACCCTCTCCTATCCTAATGTTATAGAGTAGTATTGGTAAATGACCCTCTCCTCTCCTAATGTTATAGAGTAGTAGTGGTAGCTGACCCTCTCCTCTCCTAATGTTATAGAGTAGTAGTGGTAGCTGACCAACTCCTCTCCTAATGTTATAGAGTAGTGGTGGTAGCTGACCCTCGCCTCTCCTAATGTTATAGAGTAGTAGTGGTAGCTGACCCTCTCCTCTCCTAATGTTATAGAGTAGTAGTGGTAGCTGACCCTCTCCTCTCCTGTTGTTATATAGTAGTAGTGGTAGCTGACCCTCTCCTCTCCTAATGTTATAGAGTAGTAGTGGTAGCTGACCCTCTCCTCTCATAATGTTATAGAGTAGTGGTGGTAGCAGACCCTCTCCTCTCCTAATGTTATAGAGTAGTAGTGGTAGCTGACCCTCTCCTCTCATAATGTTATAGAGTGGTGGTGGTAGCAGACCCTCTCCTCTCCTAATGTTATAGAGTAGTAGTGGTAGCAGACCCTCTCCTCTCCTAATGTTATAGAATAGTAGTGGTAACTGACCCTCTCCTCTCCTAATGTTATAGAGTAGTAGTGGTAGCTGACCCTCTCCTAATGTTATAGAGTAGTAGTGGTAGCTGACCCTCTCCTAATGTTATAGAGTAGTAGTAGTAACTGACCCTCTCCTCTCCTAATGTTATAGAGTAGTAGTGGTAGCTGACCCTCTCCTCTCCTAATGTTATAGAGTAGTAGTGGTAGCTAACCCTCTCCTCTCATAATGTTATAGAGTAGTGGTGGTAGCAGACCCTCTCCTCTCCTAATGTTATAGAGTAGTAGTGGAAGCTGACCCTCTCCTCTCGTAATGTTATAGAGTAGTAGTGGTAACTGACCCTCTCCTCTCCTAATGTTATAGAGTAGTAGTGGTAGCTGACCCTCTCCTCTCCTAATGTTATGGAGTAGTGGTAGTAACTGACCCTCTCCTATCCTAATGTTATAGAGTAGTATTGGTAAATGACCCTCTCCTCTCCTAATGTTATAGAGCAGTAGTGGTAGCTGACCCTCTCCTCTCCTAATGTTATAGAGTAGTAGCGGTAGCTGACCAACTCCTCTCCTAATGTTATAGAATAGTAGTGGTAGCAGACCCTCTCTTCTCCTAATGTTATAGAGTAGTAGTGGTAGCTGACCTTCTCCTCTCCTAATGTTATAGAGTAGTAGTGGTAGCTGACCCTCTCCTCTCCTAATGTTATAGAGTAGTAGTGGTAGCTGACCCTCTCCTCTCCTAATGTTATAGAGTAGTAGTGGTAGCTGACCCTCTCCTCTCCTAATGTTATAGAGTAGTAGTGGTAGCTGACCCTCTCCTCTCCTAATGTTATAGAGTAGTAGTGGTAGCTGACCCTCTCCTCTCCTAATGTTATAGAGTAGTAGTGGTAGCTGACCCTCTCCTCTCCTAATGTTATATAGTAGTAGTGGTAGCTGACCCTCTCCTCTCCTAATGTTATAGAGTAGTAGTGGTAGCTGACCCTCTCCTCTCATAATGTTATAGAGTTGTGGTGGTAGCAGACCCTCTCCTCTCCTAATGTTATAGAGTAGTAGTGGTAGCTGACCCTCTCCTCTCATAATGTTATAGAGTAGTGGTGGTAGCAGACCCTCTCCTCTCCTAATGTTATAGAGTAGTAGTGGTAGCAGACCCTCTCCTCTCCTAATGTTATACAATAGTAGTGGTAACTGACCCTCTCCTAATGTTATAGAGTAGTAGTAGTAACTGACCCTCTCCTCTCCTAATGTTATAGAGTAGTAGTGGTAGCTGACCCTCTCCTAATGCTATAGAGTAGTAGTAGTAACTGACCCTCTCCTCTCCTAATGTTATAGAGTAGTAGTGGTAGCTGACCCTCTCCTCTCCTAATGTTATGGAGTAGTGGTAGTAACTGACCCTCTCCTATCCTAATGTTATAGAGTAGTATTGGTAGCTGACCCTCTCCTCTCCTAATGTTATAGAGTAGTAGTGGTAGCTGACCCTCTCCTCTCCTAATGTTATAGAGTAGTAGTGGTGGCTGACCATCTCCTCTCCTAATGTTATAGAATAGTAGTGGTAGCAGACCCTCTCTTCTCCTAATGTTATAGAGTAGTAGTGGTAGCTGACCTTCTCCTCTCCTAATGTTATAGAGTAGTAGTGGTAGCTGACCCTCTCCTCTCCTAATGTTATAGAGTAGTAGTGGTAGCTGACCCTCTCCTCTCCTAATGTTATAGAGTAGTAGTGGTAGCTGACCCTCTCCTCTCCTAATGTTATAGAGTAGTGGTGGTAGCTGACCCTCGCCTCTCCTAATGTTATAGAATAGTAGTGGTAGCTGACCCTCTCCTCTCCTAATGTTATAGAGTAGTAGTGGTAGCTGACCCTCTCCTCTCCTGATGTTATATAGTAGTAGTGGTAGCTGACCCTCTCCTCTCCTAATGTTATAGAGTAGTAGTGGTAGCTGACCCTCTCCTCTCATAATGTTATAGAGTAGTGGTGGTAGCAGACCCTCTCCTCTCCTAATGTTATAGAGTAGTAGTGGTAGCTGACCCTCTCCTCTCATAATGTTATAGAGTGGTGGTGGTAGCAGACCCTCTCCTCTCCTAATGTTATAGAGTAGTAGTGGTAGCAGACCCTCTCCTCTCCTAATGTTATAGAATAGTAGTGGTAACTGACCCTCTCCTCTCCTAATGTTATAGAGTAGTAGTGGTAGCTGACCCTCTCCTAATGTTATAGAGTAGTAGTGGTAGCTGACCCTCTCCTAATGTTATAGAGTAGTAGTAGTAACTGACCCTCTCCTCTCCTAATGTTATAGAGTAGTAGTGGTAGCTGACCCTCTCCTCTCCTAATGTTATAGAGTAGTAGTGGTAGCTAACCCTCTCCTCTCATAATGTTATAGAGTAGTGGTGGTAGCAGACCCTCTCCTCTCCTAATGTTATAGAGTAGTAGTGGAAGCTGACCCTCTCCTCTCGTAATGTTATAGAGTAGTAGTGGTAACTGACCCTCTCCTCTCCTAATGTTATAGAGTAGTAGTGGTAGCTGACCCTCTCCTCTCCTAATGTTATGGAGTAGTGGTAGTAACTGACCCTCTCCTATCCTAATGTTATAGAGTAGTATTGGTAAATGACCCTCTCCTCTCCTAATGTTATAGAGTAGTAGTGGTAGCTGACCCTCTCCTCTCCTAATGTTATAGAGTAGTAGTGGTAGCTGACCAACTCCTCTCCTAATGTTATAGAGTAGTGGTGGTAGCTGACCCTCGCCTCTCCTAATGTTATAGAGTAGTAGTGGTAGCTGACCCTCTCCTCTCCTAATGTTATAGAGTAGTAGTGGTAGCTGACCCTCTCCTCTCCTGATGTTATATAGTAGTAGTGGTAGCTGACCCTCTCCTCTCCTAATGTTATAGAGTAGTAGTGGTAGCTGACCCTGTCCTCTCATAATGTTATAGAGTAGTGGTGGTAGCAGACCCTCTCCTCTCCTAATGTTATAGAGTAGTAGTGGTAGCTGACCCTCTCCTCTCATAATGTTATAGAGTGGTGGTGGTAGCAGACCCTCTCCTCTCCTAATGTTATAGAGTAGTAGTGGTAGCAGACCCTCTCCTCTCCTAATGTTATAGAATAGTAGTGGTAACTGACCCTCTCCTCTCCTAATGTTATAGAGTAGTAGTGGTAGCTGACCCTCTCCTAATGTTATAGAGTAGTAGTGGTAGCTGACCCTCTCCTAATGTTATAGAGTAGTAGTAGTAACTGACCCTCTCCTCTCCTAATGTTATAGAGTAGTAGTGGTAGCTGACCCTCTCCTCTCCTAATGTTATAGAGTAGTAGTGGTAGCTAACCCTCTCCTCTCATAATGTTATAGAGTAGTGGTGGTAGCAGACCCTCTCCTCTCCTAATGTTATAGAGTAGTAGTGGAAGCTGACCCTCTCCTCTCGTAATGTTATAGAGTAGTAGTGGTAACTGACCCTCTCCTCTCCTAATGTTATAGAGTAGTAGTGGTAGCTGACCCTCTCCTCTCCTAATGTTATGGAGTAGTGGTAGTAACTGACCCTCTCCTATCCTAATGTTATAGAGTAGTATTGGTAAATGACCCTCTCCTCTCCTAATGTTATAGAGTAGTAGTGGTAGCTGACCCTCTCCTCTCCTAATGTTATAGAGTAGTAGCGGTAGCTGACCAACTCCTCTCCTAATGTTATAGAATAGTAGTGGTAGCAGACCCTCTCTTCTCCTAATGTTATAGAGTAGTAGTGGTAGCTGACCTTCTCCTCTCCTAATGTTATAGAGTAGTAGTGGTAGCTGACCCTCTCCTCTCCTAATGTTATAGAGTAGTAGTGGTAGCTGACCTTCTCCTCTCCTAATGTTATAGAGTAGTAGTGGTAGCTGACCCTCTCCTCTCCTAATGTTATAGAGTAGTAGTGGTAGCTGACCCTCTCCTCTCCTAATGTTATAGAGTAGTAGTGGTAGCTGACCCTCTCCTCTCCTAATGTTATAGAGTAGTAGTGGTAGCTGACCCTCTCCTCTCCTAATGTTATAGAGTAGTAGTGGTAGCTGACCCTCTCCTCTCCTAATGTTATATAGTAGTAGTGGTAGCTGACCCTCTCCTCTCCTAATGTTATAGAGTAGTAGTGGTAGCTGACCCTCTCCTCTCATAATGTTATAGAGTAGTGGTGGTAGCAGACCCTCTCCTCTCCTAATGTTATAGAGTAGTAGTGGTAGCTGACCCTCTCCTCTCATAATGTTATAGAGTAGTGGTGGTAGCAGACCCTCTCCTCTCCTAATGTTATAGAGTAGTAGTGGTAGCAGACCCTCTTCTCTCCTAATGTTATAGAATAGTAGTGGTAACTGACCCTCTCCTCTCCTAATGTTATAGAGTAGTAGTGGTAGCTGACCCTCTCCTCTCCTAATGTTATATAGTAGTAGTGGTAGCTGACCCTCTCCTCTCCTTATGTTATAGAGTAGTAGTGGTAGCTGACCCTCTCCTCTCCTAATGTTATAGAGTAGTAGTGGTAGCTGACCCTCTCCTCTCCTAATGTTATAGAGTATTAGTGGTAGCTGACCCTCTCCTAATGTTATAGAGTAGTAGTGGTAGCTGACCCTCTCCTAATGTTATAGAGTAGTAGTAGTAACTGACCCTCTCCTCTCCTAATGTTATAGAGTAGTAGTGGTAGCTGACCCTCTCCTCTCCTAATGTTATAGATTAGTAGTGGTAATTTACCCTCTCCTCTCCTAATGTTATAGAGTAGTAGTGGTAGCTGACCCTCTCCTCTCCTAATGTTATAGAGTAGTAGTGGTAGCTGACCCTCTCCTCTCCTAATGTTATAGACTAGTAGTGGTAGCTGACCCTCTCCTAATGTTATAGAGTAGTAGTGGGAGCTGACCCTCTCCTCTCCTAATGTTATAGAGTAGTAGTGGTAACTGACCCTCTCCTCTCCTAATGTTATAGAGTAGTAGTGGTAGCTGACCCTCTCCTAATGTTATAGAGTAGTAGTGGGAGCTGACCCTCTCCTCTCCTAATGTTATAGAGTAGTAGTGGTAGCTGACCCTCTCCTCTCCTAATGTTATAGAGTAGTAGTGGTAGCTGACCCTCACCTCTCCTAATGTTATAGAGTAGTAGTGGTAGCTGACCCTCTCCTCTCCTAATGTTATAGAGTAGTAGTAGTAGTAACTGACCCTCTCCTCTCCTAATGTTATAGAGTAGTAGTGGTAGCTGACCCTCTCCTCTCCTAATGTTATAGAGTAGTAGTGGTAGCTGACCCTCTCCTCTCCTAATGTTATAGAGTAGTAGTGGTAGCAGACCCTCTCCTCTCCTAATGTTATAGAGTAGTAGTGGTAGCAGACCCTCTCCTCTCCTAATGTTATAGAATAGTAGTGGTAACTGACCCTCTCCTCTCCTAATGTTATAGAGTAGTAGTGGTAGCTGACCCTCTCCTAATGTTATAGAGTAGTAGTGGTAGCTGACCCTCTCCTAATGTTATAGAGTAGTAGTAGTAACTGACCCTCTCCTCTCCTAATGTTATAGAGTAGTAGTGGTAGCTGACCCTCTCCTCTCCTAATGTTATAGAGTAGTAGTGGTAGCTAACCCTCTCCTCTCATAATGTTATAGAGTAGTGGTGGTAGCAGACCCTCTCCTCTCCTAATGTTATAGAGTAGTAGTGGAAGCTGACCCTCTCCTCTCGTAATGTTATAGAGTAGTAGTGGTAACTGACCCTCTCCTCTCCTAATGTTATAGAGTAGTAGTGGTAGCTGACCCTCTCCTCTCCTAATGTTATGGAGTAGTGGTAGTAACTGACCCTCTCCTATCCTAATGTTATAGAGTAGTATTGGTAAATGACCCTCTCCTCTCCTAATGTTATAGAGTAGTAGTGGTAGCTGACCCTCTCCTCTCCTAATGTTATAGAGTAGTAGCGGTAGCTGACCAACTCCTCTCCTAATGTTATAGAATAGTAGTGGTAGCAGACCCTCTCTTCTCCTAATGTTATAGAGTAGTAGTGGTAGCTGACCTTCTCCTCTCCTAATGTTATAGAGTAGTAGTGGTAGCTGACCCTCTCCTCTCCTAATGTTATAGAGTAGTAGTGGTAGCTGACCTTCTCCTCTCCTAATGTTATAGAGTAGTAGTGGTAGCTGACCCTCTCCTCTCCTAATGTTATAGAGTAGTAGTGGTAGCTGACCCTCTCCTCTCCTAATGTTATAGAGTAGTAGTGGTAGCTGACCATCTCCTCTCCTAATGTTATAGAGTAGTAGTGGTAGCTGACCCTCTCCTCTCCTAATGTTATAGAGTAGTAGTGGTAGCTGACCCTCTCCTCTCCTAATGTTATAGAGTAGTAGTGGTAGCTGACCCTCTCCTCTCCTAATGTTATATAGTAGTAGTGGTAGCTGACCCTCTCCTCTCCTAATGTTATAGAGTAGTAGTGGTAGCTGACCCTCTCCTCTCATAATGTTATAGAGTAGTGGTGGTAGCAGACCCTCTCCTCTCCTAATGTTATAGAGTAGTAGTGGTAGCTGACCCTCTCCTCTCATAATGTTATAGAGTAGTGGTGGTAGCAGACCCTCTCCTCTCCTAATGTTATAGAGTAGTAGTGGTAGCAGACCCTCTTCTCTCCTAATGTTATAGAATAGTAGTGGTAACTGACCCTCTCCTCTCCTAATGTTATAGAGTAGTAGTGGTAGCTGACCCTCTCCTCTCCTAATGTTATATAGTAGTAGTGGTAGCTGACCCTCTCCTCTCCTTATGTTATAGAGTAGTAGTGGTAGCTGACCCTCTCCTCTCCTAATGTTATAGAGTAGTAGTGGTAGCTGACCCTCTCCTCTCCTAATGTTATAGAGTATTAGTGGTAGCTGACCCTCTCCTAATGTTATAGAGTAGTAGTGGTAGCTGACCCTCTCCTAATGTTATAGAGTAGTAGTAGTAACTGACCCTCTCCTCTCCTAATGTTATAGAGTAGTAGTGGTAGCTGACCCTCTCCTCTCCTAATGTTATAGAGTAGTAGTGGTAATTTACCCTCTCCTCTCCTAATGTTATAGAGTAGTAGTGGTAGCTGACCCTCTCCTCTCCTAATGTTATAGAGTAGTAGTGGTAGCTGACCCTCTCCTCTCCTAATGTTATAGAGTAGTAGTGGTAGCTGACCCTCTCCTAATGTTATAGAGTAGTAGTGGGAGCTGACCCTCTCCTCTCCTAATGTTATAGAGTAGTAGTGGTAACTGACCCTCTCCTCTCCTAATGTTATAGAGTAGTAGTGGTAGCTGACCCTCTCCTAATGTTATAGAGTAGTAGTGGGAGCTGACCCTCTCCTCTCCTAATGTTATAGAGTAGTAGTGGTAGCTGACCCTCTCCTCTCCTAATGTTATAGAGTAGTAGTGGTAGCTGACCCTCACCTCTCCTAATGTTATAGAGTAGTAGTGGTAGCTGACCCTCTCCTCTCCTAATGTTATAGAGTAGTAGTAGTAGTAACTGACCCTCTCCTCTCCTAATGTTATAGAGTAGTAGTGGTAGCTGACCCTCTCCTCTCCTAATGTTATAGAGTAGTAGTGGTAGCTGACCCTATCCTCTCCTAATGTTATAGAGTAGTAGTAGTAGTAACTGACCCTCTCCTCTCCTAATGTTATAGAGTAGTAGTGGTAGCTGACCCTCTCCTAATGTTATAGAGTAGTAGTGGTAGCTGACCCTCTCCTCTCCTAATGTTATAGAGTAGTAGTGGTAGCTGACCCTCTCCTCTCGTAATGTTATAGAGTAGTAGTAGTAACTGACCCTCTCCTCTCCTAATGTTATAGAGTAGTAGTGGTAACTGACCCTTTCCTCTCCTAATGTTATAGAGTAGTAGTGGTAGCTGACCCTCTCCTAATGTTATAGAGTAGTATTGGTAAATGACCCTCTCCTCTCCTAATGTTATAGAGTAGTAGTGGTAGCTGACCCTCTCCTCTCCTAATGTTATAGAGTAGTAGCGGTAGCTGACCAACTCCTCTCCTAATGTTATAGAATAGTAGTGGTAGCAGACCCTCTCTTCTCCTAATGTTATAGAGTAGTAGTGGTAGCTGACCTTCTCCTCTCCTAATGTTATAGAGTAGTAGTGGTAGCTGACCCTCTCCTCTCCTAATGTTATAGAGTAGTAGTGGTAGCTGACCCTCTCCTCGCCTAATGTTATAGAGTAGTAGTGGTAGCTGACCCTCTCCTCTCCTAATGTTATAGAGTAGTAGTGGTAGCTGACCCTCTCCTCTCCTAATGTTATAGAGTAGTAGTGGTAGCTGACCCTCTCCTCTCCTAATGTTATAGAGTAGTAGTGGTAGCTGACCCTCTCCTCTCCTAATGTTATATAGTAGTAGTGGTAGCTGACCCTCTCCTCTCCTAATGTTATAGAGTAGTAGTGGTAGCTGACCCTCTCCTCTCATAATGTTATAGAGTAGTGGTGGTAGCAGACCCTCTCCTCTCCTAATGTTATAGAGTAGTAGTGGTAGCTGACCCTCTCCTCTCATAATGTTATAGAGTAGTGGTGGTAGCAGACCCTCTCCTCTCCTAATGTTATAGAGTAGTAGTGGTAGCAGACCCTCTTCTCTCCTAATGTTATAGAATAGTAGTAGTAACTGACCCTCTCCTCTCCTAATGTTATAGAGTAGTAGTGGTAGCTGACCCTCTCCTCTCCTAATGTTATATAGTAGTAGTGGTAGCTGACCCTCTCCTCTCCTAATGTTATAGAGTAGTAGTGGTAGCTGACCCTCTCCTCTCCTAATGTTATAGAGTAGTAGTGGTAGCTGACCCTCTCCTCTCCTAATGTTATAGAGTATTAGTGGTAGCTGACCCTCTCCTAATGTTATAGAGTAGTAGTGGTAGCTGACCCTCTCCTAATGTTATAGAGTAGTAGTAGTAACTGACCCTCTCCTCTCCTAATGTTATAGAGTAGTAGTGGTAGCTGACCCTCTCCTCTCCTAATGTTATAGAGTAGTAGTGGTAATTTACCCTCTCCTCTCCTAATGTTATAGAGTAGTAGTGGTAGCTGACCCTCTCCTCTCCTAATGTTATAGAGTAGTAGTGGTAGCTGACCCTCTCCTCTCCTAATGTTATAGAGTAGTAGTGGTAGCTGACCCTCTCCTAATGTTATAGAGTAGTAGTGGGAGCTGACCCTCTCCTCTCCTAATGTTATAGAGTAGTAGTGGTAACTGACCCTCTCCTCTCCTAATGTTATAGAGTAGTAGTGGTAGCTGACCCTCTCCTAATGTTATAGAGTAGTAGTGGGAGCTGACCCTCTCCTCTCCTAATGTTATAGAGTAGTAGTGGTAGCTGACCCTCTCCTCTCCTAATGTTATAGAGTAGTAGTGGTAGCTGACCCTCACCTCTCCTAATGTTATAGAGTAGTAGTGGTAGCTGACCCTCTCCTCTCCTAATGTTATAGAGTAGTAGTAGTAGTAACTGACCCTCTCCTCTCCTAATGTTATAGAGTAGTAGTGGTAGCTGACCCTCTCCTCTCCTAATGTTATAGAGTAGTAGTGGTAGCTGACCCTATCCTCTCCTAATGTTATAGAGTAGTAGTAGTAGTAACTGACCCTCTCCTCTCCTAATGTTATAGAGTAGTAGTGGTAGCTGACCCTCTCCTAATGTTATAGAGTAGTAGTGGTAGCTGACCCTCTCCTCTCCTAATGTTATAGAGTAGTAGTGGTAGCTGACCCTCTCCTCTCCTAATGTTACAGAGTAGTAGTAGTAACTGACCCTCTCCTCTCCTAATGTTATAGAGTAGTAGTGGTAACTGACCCTTTCCTCTCCTAATGTTATAGAGTAGTAGTGGTAGCTGACCCTCTCCTAATGTTATAGAGTAGTAGTGGTAGCTGACCCTCTCCTAATGTTATAGAGTAGTAGTAGTAACTGACCCTCTCCTCTCCTAATGTTATAGAGTAGTAGTGGTAGCTGACCCTCTCCTCTCCTAATGTTATAGAGTAGTAGTGGTAGCTAACCCTCTCCTCTCATAATGTTATAGAGTAGTGGTGGTAGCAGACCCTCTCCTCTCCTAATGTTATAGAGTAGTAGTGGAAGCTGACCCTCTCCTCTCGTAATGTTATAGAGTAGTAGTGGTAACTGACCCTCTCCTCTCCTAATGTTATAGAGTAGTAGTGGTAGCTGACCCTCTCCTCTCCTAATGTTATGGAGTAGTGGTAGTAACTGACCCTCTCCTATCCTAATGTTATAGAGTAGTATTGGTAAATTACCCTCTCCTCTCCTAATGTTATAGAGTAGTAGTGGTAGCTGACCCTCTCCTCTCCTAATGTTATAGAGTAGTAGCGGTAGCTGACCAACTCCTCTCCTAATGTTATAGAATAGTAGTGGTAGCAGACCCTCTCTTCTCCTAATGTTATAGAGTAGTAGTGGTAGCTGACCTTCTCCTCTCCTAATGTTATAGAGTAGTAGTGGTAGCTGACCCTCTCCTCTCCTAATGTTATAGAGTAGTAGTGGTAGCTGACCCTCTCCTCTCCTAATGTTATAGAGTAGTAGTGGTAGCTGACCCTCTCCTCTCCTAATGTTATAGAGTAGTAGTGGTAGCTGACCCTCTCCTCTCCTAATGTTATAGAGTAGTAGTGGTAGCTGACCCTCTCCTCTCCTAATGTTATAGAGTAGTAGTGGTAGCTGACCCTCTCCTCTCCTAATGTTATATAGTAGTAGTGGTAGCTGACCCTCTCCTCTCCTAATGTTATAGAGTAGTAGTGGTAGCTGACCCTCTCCTCTCATAATGTTATAGAGTAGTGGTGGTAGCAGACCCTCTCCTCTCCTAATGTTATAGAGTAGTAGTGGTAGCTGACCCTCTCCTCTCATAATGTTATAGAGTAGTGGTGGTAGCAGACCCTCTCCTCTCCTAATGTTATAGAGTAGTAGTGGTAGCAGACCCTCTCCTCTCCTAATGTTATAGAATAGTAGTGGTAACTGACCCTCTCCTCTCCTAATGTTATAGAGTAGTAGTGGTAGCTGACCCTCTCCTCTCCTAATGTTATATAGTAGTAGTGGTAGCTGACCCTCTCCTCTCCTAATGTTATAGAGTAGTAGTGGTAGCTGACCCTCTCCTCTCCTAATGTTATAGAGTACTAGTGGTAGCTGACCCTCTCCTCTCCTAATGTTATAGAGTATTAGTGGTAGCTGACCCTCTCCTAATGTTATAGAGTAGTAGTGGTAGCTGACCCTCTCCTAATGTTATAGAGTAGTAGTAGTAACTGACCCTCTCCTCTCCTAATGTTATAGAGTAGTAGTGGTAGCTGACCCTCTCCTCTCCTAATGTTATAGAGTAGTAGTGGTAATTTACCCTCTCCTCTCCTAATGTTATAGAGTAGTAGTGGTAGCTGACCCTCTCCTCTCCTAATGTTATAGAGTAGTAGTGGTAGCTGACCCTCTCCTCTCCTAATGTTATAGAGTAGTAGTGGTAGCTGACCCTCTCCTAATGTTATAGAGTAGTAGTGGGAGCTGACCCTCTCCTCTCCTAATGTTATAGAGTAGTAGTGGTAACTGACCCTCTCCTCTCCTAATGTTATAGAGTAGTAGTGGTAGCTGACCCTCTTCTAATGTTATAGAGTAGTAGTGGGAGCTGACCCTCTCCTCTCCTAATGTTATAGAGTAGTAGTGGTAGCTGACCCTCTCCTCTCCTAATGTTATAGAGTAGTAGTGGTAGCTGACCCTCACCTCTCCTAATGTTATAGAGTAGTAGTGGTAGCTGACCCTCTCCTCTCCTAATGTTATAGAGTAGTAGTAGTAGTAACTGACCCTCTCCTCTCCTAATGTTATAGAGTAGTAGTGGTAGCTGACCCTCTCCTCTCCTAATGTTATAGAGTAGTAGTGGTAGCTGACCCTATCCTCTCCTAATGTTATAGAGTAGTAGTAGTAGTAACTGACCCTCTCCTCTCCTAATGTTATAGAGTAGTAGTGGTAGCTGACCCTCTCCTAATGTTATAGAGTAGTAGTGGTAGCTGACCCTCTCCTCTCCTAATGTTATAGAGTAGTAGTGGTAGCTGACCCTCTCCTCTCCTAATGTTATAGAGTAGTAGTAGTAACTGACCCTCTCCTCTCCTAATGTTATAGAGTAGTAGTGGTAACTGACCCTTTCCTCTCCTAATGTTATAGAGTAGTAGTGGTAGCTGACCCTCTCCTAATGTTATAGAGTAGTAGTGGGAGCTGACCCTCTCCTCTCCTAATGTTATAGAGTAGTAGTGGTAGCTGACCATCTCCTCTCCTAATGTTATAGAGTAGTAGTGGTAACTGACCCTCTCCTCTCCTAATGTTATAGAGTAGTAGTGGTAGCTGACCCTCTCCTAATGTTATAGAGTAGTAGTGGGAGCTGACCCTCTCCTCTCCTAATGTTATAGAGTAGTAGTGGTAGCTGACCCTCTCCTCTCCTAATGTTATAGAGTAGTAGTGGTAGCTGAACCTCACCTCTCCTAATGTTATAGAGTAGTAGTGGTAGCTGACCCTCTCCTCTCCTAATGTTATAGAGTAGTAGTGGTAGCTGACCCTCTCCTCTCCTAATGTTATAGAGTAGTAGTGGTAGCTGACCCTCTCCTCTCCTAATGTTATAGAGTAGTAGTGGTAGCTGACCTTCTCCTCTCCTAATGTTATAGAGTAGTAGTGGTAGCTGACCCTCTCCTCTCCTAATGTTATAGAGTAGTAGTGGTAGCTGACCCTCTCCTCTCCTAATGTTATAGAGTAGTAGTGGTAGCTGACCCTCTCCTCTCCTAATGTTATAGAGTAGTGGTGGTAGCTGACCCTCTCCTCTCCTAATGTTATAGAGTAGTAGTGGTAGCTGACCCTCTCCTCTCCTAATGTTATAGAGTAGTAGTGGTAGCTGACCCTCTCCTCTCCTAATGTTATATAGTAGTAGTGGTAGCTGACCCTCTCCTCTCCTAATGTTATAGAGTAGTAGTGGTAGCTGACCCTCTCCTCTCATAATGTTATAGAGTAGTGGTGGTAGCAGACCCTCTCCTCTCCTAATGTTATAGAGTAGTAGTGGGAGCTGACCCTCTCCTCTCATAATGTTATAGAGTAGTGGTGGTAGCAGACCCTCTCCTCTCCTAATGTTATAGAGTAGTAGTGGTAGCAGACCCTCTCCTCTCCTAATGTTATAGAATAGTAGTGGTAACTGACCCTCTCCTCTCCTAATGTTATAGAGTAGTAGTGGTAGCTGACCCTCTCCTCTCCTAATGTTATATAGTAGTAGTGGTAGCTGACCCTCTCCTCTCCTAATGTTATAGAGTTGTAGTGGTAGCCGACCCTCTCCTCTCCTAATGTTATAGAGTGGTAGTGGTAGCTGACCCTCTCCTCTCCTAATGTTATAGAGTATTAGTGGTAGCTGACCCTCTCCTAATGTTATAGAGTAGTAGTAGTAACTGACCCTCTCCTCTCCTAATGTTATAGAGTAGTAGTGGTAGCTGACCCTCTCCTCTCCTAATGTTATAGAGTAGTAGTGGTAGCTAACCCTCTCCTCTCATAATGTTATAGAGTAGTGGTGGTAGCAGACCCTCTCCTCTCCTAATGTTATAGAGTAGTAGTAGTAACTGACCCTCTCCTCTCCTAATGTTATAGAGTAGTAGTAGTAACTGACCCTCTCCTCTCCTAATGTTATAGAGTAGTAGTGGTAGCTGACCCTCTCCTCTCCTAATGTTATGGAGTAGTGGTAGTAACTGACCCTCTCCTATCCTAATGTTATAGAGTAGTATTGGTAGCTGACCCTCTCCTCTCCTAATGTTATAGAGTAGTAGTGGTAGCTGACCCTCTCCTCTCCTAATGTTATAGAGTAGTAGTGGTGGCTGACCAACTCCTCTCCTAATGTTATAGAATAGTAGTGGTAGCAGACCCTCTCTTCTCCTAATGTTATAGAGTAGTAGTGGTAGCTGACCTTCTCCTCTCCTAATGTTATAGAGTAGTAGTGGTAGCTGACCCTCTCCTCTCCTAATGTTATAGAGTAGTAGTGGTAGCTGACCCTCTCCTCTCCTAATGTTATAGAGTAGTAGTGGTAGCTGACCCTCTCCTCTCCTAATGTTATAGAGTAGTAGTGGTAGCTGACCCTCTCCTCTCCTAATGTTATAGAGTAGTAGTGGTAGCTGACCCTCTCCTCTCCTAATGTTATAGAGTAGTAGTGGTAGCTGACCCTCTCCTCTCCTAATGTTATATAGTAGTAGTGGTAGCTGACCCTCTCCTCTCCTAATGTTATAGAGTAGTAGTGGTAGCTGACCCTCTCCTCTCATAATGTTATAGAGTAGTGGTGGTAGCAGACCCTCTCCTCTCCTAATGTTATAGAGTAGTAGTGGTAGCTGACCCTCTCCTCTCATAATGTTATAGAGTAGTGGTGGTAGCAGACCCTCTCCTCTCCTAATGTTATAGAGTAGTAGTGGTAGCAGACCCTCTCCTCTCCTAATGTTATAGAATAGTAGTGGTAACTGACCCTCTCCTCTCCTAATGTTATAGAGTAGTAGTGGTAGCTGACCCTCTCCTCTCCTAATGTTATATAGTAGTAGTGGTAGCTGACCCTCTCCTCTCCTAATGTTATAGAGTAGTAGTGGTAGCTGACCCTCTCCTCTCCTAATGTTATAGAGTAGTAGTGGTAGCTGACCCTCTCCTCTCCTAATGTTATAGAGTATTAGTGGTAGCTGACCCTCTCCTAATGTTATAGAGTAGTAGTGGTAGCTGACCCTCTCCTAATGTTATAGAGTAGTAGTAGTAACTGACCCTCTCCTCTCCTAATGTTATAGAGTAGTAGTGGTAGCTGACCCTCTCCTCTCCTAATGTTATAGAGTAGTAGTGGTAATTTACCCTCTCCTCTCCTAATGTTATAGAGTAGTAGTGGTAGCTGACCCTCTCCTCTCCTAATGTTATAGAGTAGTAGTGGTAGCTGACCCTCTCCTCTCCTAATGTTATAGAGTAGTAGTGGTAGCTGACCCTCTCCTAATGTTATAGAGTAGTAGTGGGAGCTGACCCTCTCCTCTCCTAATGTTATAGAGTAGTAGTGGTAGCTGACCATCTCCTCTCCTAATGTTATAGAGTAGTAGTGGTAGCTGACCCTCTCCTAATGTTATAGAGTAGTAGTGGGAGCTGACCCTCTCCTCTCCTAATGTTATAGAGTAGTAGTGGTAGCTGACCCTCTCCTCTCCTAATGTTATAGAGTAGTAGTGGTAGCTGACCCTCACCTCTCCTAATGTTATAGAGTAGTAGTGGTAGCTGACCCTCTCCTCTCCTAATGTTATAGAGTAGTAGTAGTAGTAACTGACCCTCTCCTCTCCTAATGTTATAGAGTAGTAGTGGTAGCTGACCCTCTCCTCTCCTAATGTTATAGAGTAGTAGTGGTAGCTGACCCTATCCTCTCCTAATGTTATAGAGTAGTAGTAGTAGTAACTGACCCTCTCCTCTCCTAATGTTATAGAGTAGTAGTGGTAGCTGACCCTCTCCTAATGTTATAGAGTAGTAGTGGTAGCTGACCCTCTCCTCTCCTAATGTTATAGAGTAGTAGTGGTAGCTGACCCTCTCCTCTCGTAATGTTATAGAGTAGTAGTAGTAACTGACCCTCTCCTCTCCTAATGTTATAGAGTAGTAGTGGTAACTGACCCTTTCCTCTCCTAATGTTATAGAGTAGTAGTGGTAGCTGACCCTCTCCTCTCATAATGTTATAGAGTAGTGGTGGTAGCAGACCCTCTCCTCTCCTAATGTTATAGAGTAGTAGTGGGAGCTGACCCTCTCCTCTCATAATGTTATAGAGTAGTGGTGGTAGCAGACCCTCTCCTCTCCTAATGTTATAGAGTAGTAGTGGTAGCAGACCCTCTCCTCTCCTAATGTTATAGAATAGTAGTGGTAACTGACCCTCTCCTCTCCTAATGTTATAGAGTAGTAGTGGTAGCTGACCCTCTCCTCTCCTAATGTTATATAGTAGTAGTGGTAGCTGACCCTCTCCTCTCCTAATGTTATAGAGTTGTAGTGGTAGCCGACCCTCTCCTCTCCTAATGTTATAGAGTGGTAGTGGTAGCTGACCCTCTCCTCTCCTAATGTTATAGAGTATTAGTGGTAGCTGACCCTCTCCTAATGTTATAGAGTAGTAGTAGTAACTGACCCTCTCCTCTCCTAATGTTATAGAGTAGTAGTGGTAGCTGACCCTCTCCTCTCCTAATGTTATAGAGTAGTAGTGGTAGCTAACCCTCTCCTCTCATAATGTTATAGAGTAGTGGTGGTAGCAGACCCTCTCCTCTCCTAATGTTATAGAGTAGTAGTAGTAACTGACCCTCTCCTCTCCTAATGTTATAGAGTAGTAGTAGTAACTGACCCTCTCCTCTCCTAATGTTATAGAGTAGTAGTGGTAGCTGACCCTCTCCTCTCCTAATGTTATGGAGTAGTGGTAGTAACTGACCCTCTCCTATCCTAATGTTATAGAGTAGTATTGGTAGCTGACCCTCTCCTCTCCTAATGTTATAGAGTAGTAGTGGTAGCTGACCCTCTCCTCTCCTAATGTTATAGAGTAGTAGTGGTGGCTGACCAACTCCTCTCCTAATGTTATAGAATAGTAGTGGTAGCAGACCCTCTCTTCTCCTAATGTTATAGAGTAGTAGTGGTAGCTGACCTTCTCCTCTCCTAATGTTATAGAGTAGTAGTGGTAGCTGACCCTCTCCTCTCCTAATGTTATAGAGTAGTAGTGGTAGCTGACCCTCTCCTCTCCTAATGTTATAGAGTAGTAGTGGTAGCTGACCCTCTCCTCTCCTAATGTTATAGAGTAGTAGTGGTAGCTGACCCTCTCCTCTCCTAATGTTATAGAGTAGTAGTGGTAGCTGACCCTCTCCTCTCCTAATGTTATAGAGTAGTAGTGGTAGCTGACCCTCTCCTCTCCTAATGTTATATAGTAGTAGTGGTAGCTGACCCTCTCCTCTCCTAATGTTATAGAGTAGTAGTGGTAGCTGACCCTCTCCTCTCATAATGTTATAGAGTAGTGGTGGTAGCAGACCCTCTCCTCTCCTAATGTTATAGAGTAGTAGTGGTAGCTGACCCTCTCCTCTCATAATGTTATAGAGTAGTGGTGGTAGCAGACCCTCTCCTCTCCTAATGTTATAGAGTAGTAGTGGTAGCAGACCCTCTCCTCTCCTAATGTTATAGAATAGTAGTGGTAACTGACCCTCTCCTCTCCTAATGTTATAGAGTAGTAGTGGTAGCTGACCCTCTCCTCTCCTAATGTTATATAGTAGTAGTGGTAGCTGACCCTCTCCTCTCCTAATGTTATAGAGTAGTAGTGGTAGCTGACCCTCTCCTCTCCTAATGTTATAGAGTAGTAGTGGTAGCTGACCCTCTCCTCTCCTAATGTTATAGAGTATTAGTGGTAGCTGACCCTCTCCTAATGTTATAGAGTAGTAGTGGTAGCTGACCCTCTCCTAATGTTATAGAGTAGTAGTAGTAACTGACCCTCTCCTCTCCTAATGTTATAGAGTAGTAGTGGTAGCTGACCCTCTCCTCTCCTAATGTTATAGAGTAGTAGTGGTAATTTACCCTCTCCTCTCCTAATGTTATAGAGTAGTAGTGGTAGCTGACCCTCTCCTCTCCTAATGTTATAGAGTAGTAGTGGTAGCTGACCCTCTCCTCTCCTAATGTTATAGAGTAGTAGTGGTAGCTGACCCTCTCCTAATGTTATAGAGTAGTAGTGGGAGCTGACCCTCTCCTCTCCTAATGTTATAGAGTAGTAGTGGTAGCTGACCATCTCCTCTCCTAATGTTATAGAGTAGTAGTGGTAGCTGACCCTCTCCTAATGTTATAGAGTAGTAGTGGGAGCTGACCCTCTCCTCTCCTAATGTTATAGAGTAGTAGTGGTAGCTGACCCTCTCCTCTCCTAATGTTATAGAGTAGTAGTGGTAGCTGACCCTCACCTCTCCTAATGTTATAGAGTAGTAGTGGTAGCTGACCCTCTCCTCTCCTAATGTTATAGAGTAGTAGTAGTAACTGACCCTCTCCTCTCCTAATGTTATACAGTAGTAGTGGTAGCTTACCCTCTCCTCTCCTAATGTTATAGAGTAGTAGTGGTAGCTGACCCTCTCCTCTCCTAATGTTATAGAGTAGTAGTAGTAGTAACTGACCCTCTCCTCTCCTAATGTTATAGAGTAGTAGTGGTAGCTGACCCTCTCCTAATGTTATAGAGTAGTAGTGGTAGCTGACCCTCTCCTCTCCTAATGCTATAGAGTAGTAGTGGTAGCTGACCCTCTCCTCTCCTAATGTTACAGAGTAGTAGTGGTAGCTGACCCTCTCCTCTCCTAATGTTATAGAGTAGTAGTAGTAACTAACCCTCTCCTCTCCTAATGTTATAGAGTAGTAGTGGTAGCTGACCCTCTCCTCTCCTAATGTTAATGAGTAGTAGTGGTAGCTGACCCTCTCCTCTCCTAATGTTATAGAGTAGTAGTGGGAGCTGACCCTCTCCTCTCCTAATGTTATAGAGTAGTAGTGGTAGCTGACCCTCTCCTCTCCTAATGTTATAGAGTAGTAGTGGTAGCTGACCCTCTCCTCTCCTAATGTTATAGAGTAGTAGTGGTAGCTGACCCTCTCCTCTCCTAATGTTATAGAGTAGTAGTAGTAACTGACCCTCTCCTCTCCTAATGTTATAGAGTAGTAGTGGAAGCTGACCATCTCCTCTCCTAATGTTTTAGAGTAGTAGTGGTAGCTGACCCTCTCCTAATGTTATAGAGTAGTAGTGGTAGCTGACCCTCTCCTCTCCTAATGTTATAGAGTAGTAGTGGTAACTGACCCTTTCCTCTCCTAATGTTATAGAGTAGTAGTGGTAGCTGACCCTCTCCTAATGTTATAGAGTAGTAGTGGGAGCTGACCCTCTCCTCTCCTAATGTTATAGAGTAGTAGTGGTAGCTGACCATCTCCTCTCCTAATGTTATAGAGTAGTAGTGGTAACTGACCCTCTCCTCTCCTAATGTTATAGAGTAGTAGTGGTAGCTGACCCTCTCCTAATGTTATAGAGTAGTAGTGGGAGCTGACCCTCTCCTCTCCTAATGTTATAGAGTAGTAGTGGTAGCTGACCCTCTCCTCTCCTAATGTTATAGAGTAGTAGTGGTAGCTGACCCTCACCTCTCCTAATGTTATAGAGTAGTAGTGGTAGCTGACCCTCTCCTCTCCTAATGTTATAGAGTAGTAGTAGTAACTGACCCTCTCCTCTCCTAATGTTATAGAGTAGTAGTGGTAGCTGACCCTCTCCTCTCCTAATGTTATAGAGTAGTAGTGGTAGCTGACCCTCTCCTCTCCTAATGTTATAGAGTAGTAGTAGTAGTAACTGACCCTCTCCTCTCCTAATGTTATATAGTAGTAGTGGTAGCTGACCCTCTCCTAATGTTATAGAGTAGTAGTGGTAGCTGACCCTCTCCTCTCCTAATGTTATAGAGTAGTAGTGGTAGCTGACCCTCTCCTCTCCTAATGTTATAGAGTAGTAGTGGTAGCTGACCCTCTCCTCTCCTAATGTTATAGAGTAGTAGTAGTAACTGACCCTCTCCTCTCCTAATGTTATAGAGTAGTAGTGGTAGCTGACCCTCTCCTCTCCTAATGTTATAGAGTAGTAGTGGTAGCTGACCCTCTCCTCTCCTAATGTTATAGAGTAGTAGTAGTAGTAACTGACCCTCTCCTCTCCTAATGTTATAGAGTAGTAGTGGTAGCTGACCCTCTCCTCTCCTAATGTTATAGAGTAGTAGTGGTAGCTGACCCTCTCCTCTCCTAATGTTATAGAGTAGTAGTGGTAGCTGACCCTCTCCTCTCCTAATGTTATAGAGTATTAGTGGGAGCTGACCCTCTCCTCTCCTAATGTTATAGAGTAGTAGTGGTAGCTGACCCTCTCCTCTCCTAATGTTATAGAGTAGTAGTGGTAGCTGACCCTCTCCTCTCCTAATGTTATAGAGTAGTAGTGGTAGCTGACCCTCTCCTCTCCTAATGTTATAGAGTAGTAGTAGTAACTGACCCTCTCCTCTCCTAATGTTATAGAGTAGTAGTGGTAGCTGACCATCTCCTCTCCTAATGTTTTAGAGTAGTAGTGGTAGCTGACCCTCTCCTAATGTTATAGAGTAGTAGTGGTAGCTGACCCTCTCCTCTCCTAATGTTATAGAGTAGTAGTGTTAACTGACCCTTTCCTCTCCTAATGTTATAGAGTAGTAGTGGTAGCTGACCCTCTCCTCTCCTAATGTTAGAGAGTAGTAGTGGTAGCTGACCCTCTCCTCTCCTAATGTTATAGAGTAGTAGTGGTAGCTGACCCTCTCCTAATGTTATAGAGTAGTAGTGGTAGCTGACCCTCTCCTCTCCTAATGTTATAGAATAGTAGTGGTAGCTGACCCTCTCCTAATGTTATAGAGTAGTAGTGGTAACTGACCGTCTCCTCTCCTAATGTTATAGAGTAGTAGTGGTAGCTGACCCTCTCCTCTCCTAATGTTATAGAGTAGTAGTGGTAGCTGACCCTCTCCTCTCCTAATGTTATAGAGTAGTAGTGGTAGCTGACCCTCTCCTAATGTTATAGAGTAGTAGTGGTAGCTGACCCTCTCCTCTCCTAATGTTATAGAGTAGTGGTGGTAGCAGACCCTCTCCTCTCCTAATGTTATAGAATAGTAGTGGTAACTGACCCTCTCCTCTCCTAATGTTATAGAGTAGTAGTGGTAGCTGACCCTCTCCTCTCCTAATGTTATATTGTAGTAGTGGTAGCTGACCCTCTCCTCTCCTAATGTTATAGAGTAGTAGTGGTAGCTGACCCTCTCCTCTCCTAATGTTATAGAGTAGTAGTGGTAGCTGACCCTCTCCTCTCCTAATGTTATAGAGTATTAGTGGTAGCTGACCCTCTCCTAATGTTATAGAGTAGTAGTGGTAGCTGACCCTCTCCTAATGTTATAGAGTAGTAGTAGTAACTGACCCTCTCCTCTCCTAATGTTATAGAGAAATAGTGGTAGCTGACCCTCTCCTCTCCTAATGTTATAGAGTAGTAGTGGTAATTGACCCTCTCCTCTCCTAATGTTATAGAGTAGTAGTGGTAGCTGACCCTCTCCTCTCCTAATGTTATAGAGTAGTAGTGGTAGCTGACCTTCTCCTCTCCTAATGTTATAGAGTAGTAGTGGTAGCTGACCCTCTCCTAATGTTATAGAGTAGTAGTGGGAGCTGACCCTCTCCTCTCCTAATGTTATAGAGTAGTAGTGGTAGCTGACCATCTCCTCTCCTAATGTTATAGAGTAGTAGTGGTAACTGACCCTCTCCTCTCCTTATGTTATAGAGTAGTAGTGGTAGCTGACCCTCTCCTAATGTTATAGAGTAGTAGTGGGAGCTGACCCTCTCCTCTCCTAATGTTATAGAGTAGTAGTGGTAGCTGACCCTCTCCTCTCCTAATGTTATATAGTAGTAGTGGTAGCTGACCCTCTCCTCTCCTAATGTTATAGAGTAGTAGTGGTAGCTGACCCTCTCCTCTCCTAATGTTATAGAGTAGTAGTGGTAGCTGACCCTCTCCTCTCCTAATGTTATAGAGTAGTGGTAGTAACTGACCCCCTCCTCTCCTAATGTTATAGAGTAGTGGTAGTAACTGACCCTCTCCTCTCCTAATGTTATAGAGTAGTAGTAGTAACTGACCCTATCCTCTCCTAATGTTATAGAGTAGTAGTAGCAACTGACCCCCTCCTCTCCTAATGTTATAGAGTAGTAGTAGTAACTGACCCTCTCCTCTCCTAATGTTATAGAGTAGTGGTAGTAACTGACCCCCTCCTCTCCTAATGTTATAGAGTAGTGGTAGTAACTGACCCTCTCCTCTCCCAATGTTATAGAGTAGTGGTAGTAACTGACCCTCTCCTCTTCTAATGTTACAGAGTAGTAGTAGTAACTGACCCTCTCCTCTCCTAATGTTATAGAGTAGTAGTAGTAACTGACCCTCTCCTCTCCTAATGTTATAGAGTCGTAGTGGTAGCTGACCCTCTCCTCTCCTAATGTTATAGAGTAGTAGTAGTAACTGACCCTCTCCTCTCCTAATGTTATAGAGTAGTAGTAGTAACTGACCCTCTCCTCTCCTAATGTTAAAGAGTAGTAGTGGTAACTGACCCTCTCCTCTCCTAATGTTATGGAGTAGTGGTAGTAACTGACCCTCTCCTCTCCTAATGTTATAGAGTAGTAGTGGTTGCTGACCAACTCCTCTCCTAATGTTATAGAGTAGTAGTGGTAGCAGACCCTCTCTTCTTCTAATGTTATAGAGTAGTAGTGGTAGCTGACCTTCTCCTCTCCTAATGTTATAGAGTAGTAGTGGTAGCTGACCCTCTCGTCTCCTAATGTTATAGAGTAGTAGTGGTAGCTGACCCTCTCCTCTCCTAATGTTATAGAGTAGTAGTGGTAGCTGACCCTCTCCACTCCTAATGTTATAGAGTAGTAGTGGTAGCTGACCCCCTCCTCTCCTAATGTTATAGAATCGTAGTGGTAGCTGACCCTCTCCTACTGTTATAGAGTAGTAGTGGTAGCTGACCCTCTCCTCTCCTAATGTTATAGAATAGTAGTGGTAGCTGACCCTCTCCTAATGTTATAGAGTAGTAGTGGTAACTGACCGTCTCCTCTCCTAATGTTATAGAGTAGTAGTGGTAGCTGACCCTCTCCTCTCCTAATGTTATAGAGTAGTAGTGGTAGCTGACCCTCTCCTCTCCTAATGTTATAGAGTAGTAGTGGTAGCTGTGTTAAGGCTGTCGCTTTCCTCATCCTCAGATGAGGTGAGGAGAGAAGGATCTTCAGACCAAAATGCGGAGTCAGGGAAATAAGCCATCTTTAATACAAATACGACGTCGACTAAACAAAACAAAACACTTTCAAAACTTACAAAATAACAAAACGACGTTGACGCAACCTGAACATAAACTTACATAGACAAACGTAAACTCACGAACAGGAACGTACATCGAAACACACGAACAGCCAAACAGCTCCGAAAGTGAAAACACATCGAACACAACGAAGACATCACAGGAGACAATCACCCACCAACAAACAGTGAGAATGCCCTACCTAAATATGACTCTTAATTAGAGGCAAACGCAAACCACCTGCCTCTAATCAAGAGCCATACCAGGCAAACAAAACCAACATAGAAACAGATAACATAGACTGCCCACCCAAAACACATGCCCTGACCAAAACACATAAAAAACAACATAAAACAGGTCAGGACTGTTACAGTACCCCCCCCTCAAGGTGCGCACGCCGGGCGCACCAGCACAAAGTCCAGGGGAGGGTCCGGGTGGGCAGTTGACCACGGTGGTGGTTCCGGCTCAGGACGCTGTCCCCATACCACCATAGTCACTCCCCTCTTCTGTCTACCCCTTCTAATGACCACCCTAACACTACCCTCCCCTAAATAAACGGCCAGCACCGGAACAAGGGGCAGCACCGGGACATTGGGCAGCACCGGGACAAGGGGTAGCACCAGGACAAGGGGCAGCACCGGAACAAGGGGCAGCACCAGGATAAGGACCAGCACCGGAATAAGGGGCAGCACCGGGACAAGGGGCAGCACCGGGACAAGGGGCAGCACCGGGACAAGGGGCAGCACCGGGACAAGGGGCAGCACCGGGACAAGGGGCAGCACCGGGACAAGGGGCAGCACCGGGACAAGGGGCAGCACCGGGACAAGGGGCAGCACCGGGACAAGGGGCAACACCGGGACAAGGGGCAGATCCCGGCTGAAGGACTCTGGCAGGTCCTGTTTGGACGGCTCTGGCAGGTCCTGGCTGGACGGCTCTGGCAGGTCCATGCAGGCTGACGGCTCTCGACACTCATGGCAGACTGACGGCTCTCTACGCTCATGGCAGGCTGACGGCTCTCGACGCTCATGGCAGGCTGACGGCTCTCGACGCTCATGGCAGGCTGACGGCTCTCGACGCTCATGGCAGGCTGACGGCTCTCGACGCTCATGGCTCTCTGACGGCTCTGGCTGCTCATGGCTCTCTGACGGCTCTGGCTGCTCATGGCTCTCTGACGGCTCTGGCTGCTCATGGCTCGCTGGCGGCTCTGGCAGATCCTGTCTGGTTGGCGGCTCTGGCAGATCCTGTCTGGTTGGCGGCTCTGGCAGATCCTGTCTGGTTGGCGGCTCTGGCAGATCCTGTCTGGTTGGCGGCTCTGGCAGATCCTGTCTGGTTGGCGGCTCTGGCAGATCCTGTCTGGCGGGCGGCTCTAGCGGCTCCTGTCTGGCTGACGGCTCTAGCGGCTCCTGTCTGGCGGATGGCTCTGTAGGCTCATGGCAGACGGGCGGCTTTGCAGGCTCATGGCAGACGGGCGGCTTTGCAGGCTCCTGGCAGACGGATGACACAGATGGCGCTGGGGAGACGGATGGCTCAGATGGCGCTGGGGAGACGGATGGCTCAGATGGCGCTGGGGAGACGGATGGCTCAGATGGCGCTGGGGAGACGGATGGCTCAGATGGCGCTGGGGAGACGGATGGCTCTGGCCGGATACGGCGCACTGTAGACCTGGTGCGTGGTGCCGGAACTGGAGGCACCGGGCTAAGGATAAGCACCCTCCTACTAGTGCGGGGAGCAGGAACAGGGCACACTGTATTCTCAAAGCCTACTCTATCCCTGATGCGTGGTACCGGCACTGGTGACACCGGGCTGAGGACAAGCACATCAGGATTAGTAGGGGGAGAAGATACAGTGTGTTTAGGGCTCTGGAGACGCACTGGTAGCTTAGTGCGTGGTGCCGGAACTGGAGGCACCGGGCTAGATACACGCACTACAGGGAGAGTGCGTGGAGGAGGAACAGGGCTCAGGATACGCACTGGTAGCCTAGTGCATAGTGTAGACACTGTAGGTACTAGGCTGGGGCGGGGAGGTAGTGCCGGAAATACCGGACCGTGGAGGCGTACTGGCTCTCTTGAGCATTGAGCCTGCCCAACCTTACCTGGTTGAATACTCCCGGTTGCCCGACCAGTGCGGGGAGGTGGAATAACCCGCACCGGGCTATGTAGGCGAACCGGGGAAACCATGCGTAAGGCAGGTGCCATGTATGCCGGCCCGAGGAGACGCACTGGAGACCAGACGTGTTGAGCCGGCCTCATGACACCTGGCTCAATACTCAATCTAGCCCTACCAGTGCGGGGAGGTGGAATAACCCGCACTGGGCTATGCACTCGTACAGGAGACACCGTGCGCTCTACTGCGTAACACGGCGCCTGCCCGTACTCCCGCTCTCCACGGTAAGCCTGGGAAGTGGGCGCAGGTCTCCTACCTGCCCTTGGCCCACTATCTCCTAGCCCCCCCCCAAGAAATTTTTGGGAATTATTTACGGGCTTTTTCGGCTTCCGTGCCAGACGCGTTCCCTCATAGCTCCGGTTCCTCTCCCAGGTAGCCTCTGCTCTCCTCAATGCCTCCACCTGTTCCCATGGCTTTTCGGGCTTCCAGCCACGTCTCCTTGCTGCCTCTTCATATCTCCGCCTCTCTGCCTTCGCTGCCTCCAGCTCAGCTTTAGGGCGGCGATATTCACCTGGTTGAGTCCATGGTCCTCTACCGTCCAAGATCTCCTCCCAAGTCCAGAAGTTCTTATTGCTCCGTCGAGCATTCCCATACCGCTTGGTCTCTGTTTGTAGGTGGGTGATTCTGTTAAGGCTGTCGCTTTCCTCATCCTCAGATGAGGTGAGGAGAGAAGGATCTTCAGACCAAAATGCGGAGTCAGGGAAATAAGCCATCTTTAATACAAATACGACGTCGACTAAACAAAACAAAACACTTTCAAAACTTACAAAATAACAAAACGACGTTGACGCAACCTGAACATAAACTTACATAGACAAACGTAAACTCACGAACAGGAACGTACATCGAAACACACGAACAGCCAAACAGCTCCGAAAGTGAAAACACATCGAACACAACGAAGACATCACAGGAGACAATCACCCACCAACAAACAGTGAGAATGCCCTACCTAAATATGACTCTTAATTAGAGGCAAACGCAAACCACCTGCCTCTAATCAAGAGCCATACCAGGCAAACAAAACCAACATAGAAACAGATAACATAGACTGCCCACCCAAAACACATGCCCTGACCAAAAAACATAAAAAACAACATAAAACAGGTCAGGACTGTTACAAGCTGACCCTCTCCTCTCCTAATGTTATAGAGTAGTAGTGGTAGCTGACCCTCTCCTAATGTTATAGAGTAGTAGTGGTAGCTGACCCTCTCCTCTCCTAATGTTATAGAGTAGAAGTTGTAGCTGACCCTCTCCTCTCCTAATGTTATAGAGTAGTAGTGGTAGCAGACCCTCTCCTCTCCTAATGTTATAGAGTAGTAGTGGTAGCTGACCCTCTCGTAATGTTATAGAGTAGTAGTGGTAGCTGACCCTCTCCTCTCCTAATGTTATAGAGTAGTAGTGGTAGCAGACCCTCTCCTCTCCTAATGTTATAGAGTAGTAGTGGTAGCTGACCCTCTCCTCTCCTAATGTTATAGAGTAGTAGTGGTAGCTGACCCTCTCCTAATGTTATAGAGTAGTAGTGGTAGCAGACCCTCTCCTCTCCTAATGTTATAGAGTAGTAGTGGTAGCTGACCCTCTCGTAATGTTATAGAGTAGTAGTGGTAGCTGACCCTCTGCTCTCCTAATGTTATAGAGTAGTAGTGGTAGCTGACCCTCTCCTCTCCTAATTTTATAGAGTAGTAGTAGTAACTGACCCTCTCCTCTCCTAATGTTATTGAGTAGTAGTGGTAGCTGACCCTCTCCTCTCCTAATGTTATAGAGTAGTAGTGGTAGCTGACCCTCTCCTCTCCTAATGTTATAGAGTAGTAGTGGTAGCTGACTCTCTCCTAATGTTATAGAGTAGTAGTGGTAGCTGACCCTCTCCTAATGTTATAGAGTAGTAGTGGTAGCTGACCCTCTCCTCTCCTAATGTTATAGAGTAGTAGTAGTAACTGACCCTCTCCTCTCCTCTCCTAATGTTATAGAGTAGTAGTAGTAACTGACCCTCTCCTCTCCTAATGTTATAGAGTAGTGGTAGTAACTGACCCTCTCCTCTCCTAATGTTAAAGAGTAGTAGTGGTAACTGACCCTTTCCTCTCCTAATGTTATAGAGTAGTAGTAGTAACTGACCCCCTCCTCTCCTAATGTTATAGAGTAGTGGTAGTAACTGACCCTCTCCTCTCCTAATGTTATAGAGTAGTAGTAGTAACTGACCCTCTCCTCTCCTAATGTTATAGAGTAGTGGTAGTAACTGACCCCCTCCTCTCCTAATGTTATAGAGTAGTGGTAGTAACTGACCCTCTCCTCTCCTAATGTTATAGAGTAGTAGTAGTAACTGACCCTATCCTCTCCTAATGTTATAGAGTAGTAGTAGTAACTGACCCCCTCCTCTCCTAATGTTATAGAGTAGTAGTAGTAACTGACCCTCTCCTCTCCTAAAGTTATAGAGTAGTAGTAGTAACTGACCCCCTCCTCTCCTAATGTTATAGAGTAGTAGTGGTAACTGACCCTCTCCTCTCCTAATGTTATAGAGTAGTAGTAGTAACTGACCCTCTCCTCTCCTAATGTTATAGAGTAGTAATAGTAACTGACCCTCTCCTCTCCTAATGTTATAGAGTAGTGGTAGTAACTGACCCTCTCCTCTCCTAATGTTAAAGAGTAGTAGTGGTAACTGACCCTTTCCTCTCCTAATGTTATAGAGTAGTAGTAGTAACTGACCCCCCTCCTCTCCTAATGTTATAGAGTAGTAGTGGTAGCTGACCCTCTCCTAATGTTATAGAGTAGTAGTGGTAGCTGACCCTCTCCTAATGTTATAGAGTAGTAGTGGTAGCTGACCCTCTCCTAATGTTATAGAGTAGTAGTGGTAGCTGACCCTCTCCTAATGTTATAGAGTAGTAGTAGTAACTGACCCTCTCCTCTCCTAATGTTATAGAGTAGTAGTGGTAGCTGACCCTCTCCTAATGTTATAGAGTAGTGGTAGTAACTGACCCCCTCCTCTCCTAATGTTATAGAGTAGTGGTAGTAACTGACCCTCTCCTCTCCTAATGTTATAGAGTAGTAGTAGTAACTGACCCTATCCTCTCCTAATGTTATAGAGTAGTAGTAGCAACTGACCCCCTCCTCTCCTAATGTTCTAGAGTAGTAGTAGTAACTGACCCTCTCCTCTCCTAATGTTATAGAGTAGTGGTAGTAACTGACCCCCTCCTCTCCTAATGTTATAGAGTAGTGGTAGTAACTGACCCTCTCCTCTCCCAATGTTATAGAGTAGTGGTAGTAACTGACCCTCTCCTCTTCTAATGTTACAGAGTAGTAGTGGTAACTGACCCTCTCCTCTCCTAATGTTATAGAGTAGTAGTAGTAACTGACCCTCTCCTCTCCTAATGTTATAGAATAGTAGTGGTAGCTGACCCTCTCCTCTCCTAATGTTATAGAGTAGTAGTGGTAGCTGACCCTCTCCTCTCCTAATGTTATAGAGTAGTAGTGGTAGCTGACCCTCTCCTCTCCTAATGTTATAGAGTAGTAGTGGTAGCTGACCCTCTCCTCTCCTAATGTTATAGAGTAGTAGTGGTAGCTGACCCTCTCCTAATGTTATAGAGTAGTAGTGGGAGCTGACCCTCTCCTCTCCTAATGTTATAGAGTAGTAGTGGTAGCTGACCCTCTCCTCTCCTAATGTTATAGAGTAGTAGTGGTAACTGACCCTCTCCTCTCCTAATGTTATAGAGTAGTAGTGGTAGCTGACCCTCTCCTAATGTTATAGAGTAGTAGTGGGAGCTGACCCTCTCCTCTCCTAATGTTATAGAGTAGTAGTGGTAGCTGACCCTCTCCTAATGTTATAGAGTATTTGTAGTAACTGACCCCCTCCTCTCCTAATGTTCTAGAGTAGTAGTAGTAACTGACCCTCTCCTCTCCTAATGTTATAGAGTAGTGGTAGTAACTGACCCCCTCCTCTCCTAATGTTATAGAGTAGTGGTAGTAACTGACCCTCTCCTCTCCCAATGTTATAGAGTAGTGGTAGTAACTGACCCTCTCCTCTTCTAATGTTACAGAGTAGTAGTGGTAACTGACCCTCTCCTCTCCTAATGTAATAGAGTAGTAGTAGTAACTGACCCTCTCCTCTCCTAATGTTATAGAGTAGTAGTGGTAGCTGACCCTCTCCTCTCCTAATGTTATAGAGTAGTAGTAGTAACTGACTCTCTTCTCTCCTAATGTTATAGAGTAGTAGTAGTAACTGACCCTCTCCTCTTCTAATGTTATAGAGTAGTAGTAGTAACTGACCCTCTCCTCTCCTAATGTTATAGAGTAGTAGTGGTAGCTGACCCTCTCCTAATGTTATAGAGTAGTAGTGGTAGCTGACCCTCTCCTCTCCTAATGTTATAGAGTAGTGGTGGTAGCTGACCCTCTCCTCTCCTAATGTTATAGAGTAGTAGTGGTAGCTGACCCTCTCCTCTCCTAATGTTATAGAGTAGTAGTAGTAGTAACTGACCCTCTCCTCTCCTAATGTTATAGAGTAGTGGTGGTAGCAGACCCTCTCCTCTCCTAATGTTATAGAGTAGTAGTGGTAGCAGACCCTCTCCTCTCCTAATGTTATAGAATAGTAGTGGTAGCTGACCCTCTCCTCTCCTAATGTTATAGAGTAGTAGTGGTAGCTGACCCTCTCCTCTCCTAATGTTATAGAGTAGTAGTGGTAGCTGACCCTCTCCTCTCCTAATGTTATAGAGTAGTAGTGGTAGCTGACCCTCTCCTCTCCTAATGTTATAGAGTAGTAGTGGTAGCTGACCCTCTCCTAATGTTATAGAGTAGTAGTGGGAGCTGACCCTCTCCTCTCCTAATGTTATAGAGTAGTAGTGGTAGCTGACCCTCTCCTCTCCTAATGTTATAGAGTAGTAGTGGTAACTGACCCTCTCCTCTCCTAATGTTATAGAGTAGTAGTGGTAGCTGACCCTCTCCTAATGTTATAGAGTAGTAGTGGGAGCTGACCCTCTCCTCTCCTAATGTTATAGAGTAGTAGTGGTAGCTGACCCTCTCCTAATGTTATAGAGTAGTGGTAGTAACTGACCCCCTCCTCTCCTAATGTTATAGAGTAGTAGTGGTACGTGACCCTCTCCTCTCCTAATGTTATAGAGTAGTAGTGGTAACCGACCCTCTCTTCTCCTAATGTTATATAGTAGTAGTGGTAACTGATCCTCTCCTCTCCTAATGTTATATAGTAGTAGTAGTAACTGACCCTCTCCTCTCCTAATGTTATAGAGTAGTAGTGGTAGCTGACCCTCTCCTCTCCTAATGTTATAGAGTAGTAGTAGTAACTGACCCTCTCCTCTCCTAATAGCTCAGTGTTTCATAGTTCTAAAGGGTCGTCCATGGCGATACCAGTGATTCAGCCACCTTCCAGAGAAGTCACTGTAGTGTCTTGAAGTCATTGTAGTGTTCTATAGTGCCCACATGATGCTAGTTCTGGAAATTTTATTTATTTTTTTATTTTTTTATTTCACCTTTATTTAACCAGGTAGGCTAGTTGAGAACAAGTTCTCATTTGCAACTGCGACCTGGCCAAGATAAAGCATAGCAGTGTGAACAGACAACAACACAGAGTTACACATGGAGTAAACAATAAACAAGTCAATAACATGGTAGAAAAAAAAGAGAATCTATATACAATGTGTGCAAAAGGCATGAGGTAGGCAATAAATCGAGTAATTACAATTTAGCAGATTAACACTGGAGTGATAAATCAGAAGATGTTCATGTGCAAGAAAAGATACTGGTGTGCAAAAGAGCAGAAAAGTAAATAAATAAAAGCAGTATGGGGGGTGAGGTAGGTAAATTGGGTGGGTAGTTTACAGATGGACTATGTACAGCTGCAGCGATCGGTTAGCTGCTCGGATAGCAGATTTTTAAAGTTGTTGAGGGAGATAAAAGTCTCCAACTTCAGAGATTTTTGCAATTCGTTCCAGTCGCAGGCAGCAGAGAACTGGAAGGAAAGGCGTCCAAATGAGGTTTTGGCTTTAGGGATGATCAGTGAGATATACCTGCTGGAGCGCGTGCTACGGGTGGGTGTAGCCATCGTGACCAGTGAACTGAGATAAGGTGGCACTTTACCTAGCATAGCCTTGTAGATGACCTGGAGCCAGTGGGTCTGACGACGAACATGTAGCGAGGGCCAGCCGACTAGGGCATACAGGTCGCAGTGGTGGGTCGTATAAGGTGCTTTAGTAACAAAACGGATGGCACTGTGATAAACTGCATCCAGTTTGCTGAGTAGAGTATTGGAAGCTATTTTGTAGATGACATCGCCGAAGTCGAGGATCGGTAGGATAGTCAGTTTTACTAGGGTAAGTTTGGCGGCGTGAGTGAAGGAGGCTTTGTTGCGGAATAGAAAGCCGACTCTAGATTTGATTTTGGATTGGAGATGTTTGATATGAGTCTGGAAGGAGAGTTTGCAGTCTAGCCAGACACCTAGGTACTTATAGATGTCCACATATTCTAGGTCGGAACCGTCCAGGGTGGTGATGCTAGTCGGGCGTGCGGGTGCAGGCAGCGAACGGTTGAAAAGCATGCATTTGGTTTTACTAGCGTTTAAGAGCAGTTGGAGGCCACGGAAGGAGTGTTGTATGGCATTGAAGCTCGTTTGGAGGTTAGATAGCACAGTGTCCAAGGAAGGGCCGGAAGTATACAGAATGGTGTCGTCTGCGTAGAGGTGGATCAGGGAATCGCCCGCAGCAAGAGCAACATCATTGATGTATACAGAGAAAAGAGTCGGCCCGAGAATTGAACCCTGTGGTACCCCCATAGAGACTGCCAGAGGACCGGACAACATGCCCTCCGATTTGACACACTGAACTCTGTCTGCAAAGTAGTTGGTGAACCAGGCAAGGCAGTCATTAGAAAAACCGAGGCTACTGAGTCTGCCGATAAGAATATGGTGATTGACAGAGTCGAAAGCCTTGGCCAGGTCGATGAAGACGGCTGCACAGTAATGTCTTTTATCGATGGCGGTTATGACATCGTTTAGTACCTTGAGCGTGGCTGAGGTGCACCCGTGACCGGCTCGGAAACCGGATTGCACAGCGGAGAAGGTACGGTGGGATTCGAGATGGTCAGTGATCTGTTTGTTGACTTGGCTTTCGAAGACCTTAGATAGGCAGGGCAGGATGGATATAGGTCTGTAACAGTTTGGGTTCAGGGTGTCTCCCCCTTTGAAGAGGGGGATGACCGCGGCAGCTTTCCAATCCTTGGGGATCTCAGATGATACGAAGGAGAGGTTGAACAGGCTGGTAATAGGGGGTGCGACAATGGCGGCGGACAGTTTCAGAAATAGGGGGTCCAGATTGTCAAGCCCAGCTGATTTGTATGGGTCCAGGTTTTCCAGCTCTTTCAGAACATCTGCTATCTGGATATGGGTAAAGGAGAAGCTGGGGAGGCTTGGGCGAGTAGCAGCGGGGGGGGGGGCGGGGCTGTTGGCCAAGGTTGGAGTCGCCAGGAGGAAGGCATGGCCAGCCATTGAGAAATGTTTGTTGAAGTTTTCGATTATCACGGACTTATCAGTGGTGACCGTGTTACCTAGCCTCAGTGAAGTGGGCAGCTGGGAGGAGGTGCTCTTGTTTTCCATGGACTTTACAGTATCCCAGAACTTTTTGGAGTTAGAGCTACAGGATGCAAATTTATGCTTGAAAAAGCTGGCCTTTGCTTTCCTGACTGACTGCGTGTATTGGTTCCTGACTTCCCTGAACAGTTGCATATCGCGGGGGCTCTTCGATGCTATTGCAGTTCGCCACAGGATGTTTTTGTGCTGGTCGAGGGCAGTCAGGTCTGGAGTGAACCAAGGGCTATATCTGTTCTTGGTTCTGCATTTTCTGAACGGAGCATGCTTGTCTAATATGGTGAGGAAGTAACTTTTAAAGAATGACCAGGCATCCTCAACTGACGGGATGAGGTCAATATCCTTCCAGGGTACCCGGGCCAGGTCGATTAGAAAGGCCTGCTCGCAGAAGTGTTTTAGGGAGCGTTTGACAGTGATGAGGGGTGGTCGTTTGGCCGCGTACCCGTGGCGGATACAGGCAATGAGGCAGTGATCGCTGAGATCTTGATTGAAGACAGCAGAGGTGTATTTGGAGGGCAAGTTGGTCAGGATAATGTCTATTAGGGTGCCCATGTTTACGGATTTAGGGTTGTAACTGGTGGGTTCCTTGATGATTTGAGTGAGATTGAGGGCATCAAGCTTAGATTGTAGGACTGCCGGGGTGTTAAGCATATCCCAGTTTAGGTCACCTAACAGAACAAACTCTGAAGCTAGATGGGGAGCAATCAATTCACAGATGGTGTCCAGGGCACAGCTGGGAGCTGAGGGGGGTCGGTAGCAGGCGGCAACAGTGAGAGACTTATTTCTGGAGAGATTAATTTTTAAAATTAGAAGTTCGAACTGTTTGGGCATAGACCTGGAATGTATGACAGAACTTTGCAGGCTATCTCTGCAGTAGATTGCAACTCCTCCCCCTTTGGCAGTTCTATCTTGACGGAAAGTGTTATAGTTGGGTATGGAAATCTCAGAATTTTTGGTGGCCTTCCTAAGCCAGGATTCGGAAACGGCAAGGACATCAGGGTTGGCAGAGTGTGCTAAAGCGGTGAGTAAGGCAAACTTAGGGAGGAGGCTTCTGATGTTGACATGCATAAGGCCAAGGCTTTTTTGATCACAGAAGTCAACAAATGAGGGTGACTGGGGACATGCAGGGCCTGGGTTTACCTCCACATCACCCGAGGAACAGAGGAGTAGTAGGATGAGGGTGCGGCTAAAGGCTATCAAAACTGGTCGCCTAGAGCGTTGGGGACAAGGAATAAAAGGAGCAGATTTATGGGCGTGGTAGAATAGATTCTGGGCATAATGTGCAGACCAGGGTATGGTGGGGCACGGGTACAGCGGAGGTAAGCCCAGGCACTGGGTGATGATAAGAGAGGTTGTATCTCTGGACATGCTGGTCTCAATGGGTGAGGTCACCGCATGTGTGGGGGGTGGGACAAAGGAGGTATCAGAGGTACGGAGAGTGGAACTACGGGGTCCATTGCAAACCAAAACAATGATAACTAGCCTGAACAACAGTATGCAGGGCATATTGATATTTGAGAGAGACATACAATAAGGCATAAAGTGATTGCAGGTCTTGATTGGGAGAGCTAGCTAAAACAACAGGTGAGATAACAGCAGCTATTCAGCTAACAGCAACAGCAGGTAAAAATGGCGACGACCAGGCAGACAGGGTCGGATTAACTACACACAGATCCTGAGTTAAAGCACAGAGCCGACAGATAAAACACAAATAAACGGAATGGAGTACCGTGAATTAATGGACAGTCAAGCAGGCATCAGCTATGTAGCCGAGTGATCATAGTGTCCAGGGGGCAGCCGTAGATGGAGCAGTGAGGCCTCCACTAAGCTAGCCCGCGGCGTTTAAAGTTAGTAGCCCGGGGGGGTGGTCTGCTCAGACGGAGGGGGTCTGCTCAGACGGAGGCCGGTTGAGGGCACAGCGGATGGGGTATTTGTCTGCAGACCAGACGTGGTCGTGTCGACAGAGAATCCAAGCCGGATGGCGGTGGCGAAAGAGAGGTTGTGAGTTGTAGAATATTAGTGTATTAGAGCTAAATGTTACAGTATAATAGCGAATAATATCAGTAGTTATGTGTGCTAAAAGTATTTTGAGATTAAGTTGTGGATATCTTCTTGCCTCTTAGTTTAAATAAAGATAGATTTGACAGTGCTGATCTATTCTGGGACAAGCAGAACCACACAGCCCAGTCTATGTAAATCTCAGTTTCACTCCCACAGCTACCAGTCTAGCAGTTGAACAGTTTCACTGCCTGAAATACCCTGGACTGGGCCAGATGTGAGGGAGTGACTGGTTTTAACCTTTATGTTGGATTCAGGGAGGGAGACATAACAGACATGCCACCATGTAATTAATGACAGATAATAATGTATGTCTGTTTGAGCCCAGCAGCATGTCTCATTCACAGATCCAGCATCATGTCTCCTTCACGGATGTAACAGTCAGGAACCTGCTCATCAAAATAGTTCATATAATGCTAGATGATCACATCAATACCTGGTTGTGAGGTTCATATGGGGATTGTATCTTGGGGGGCTGATGCTGATGTAACATCACCTTATTTTTCTTTACTTCTCTACATCTTGTTTTGCATGTTGGACCGGTATTGTGGGTATTTCAGAACTTCAAATAACTTTTGAAGGTGCACTACATTGATGATGATGATGATGGGGAACATGTGATTAGAATGATGCTTTCTAAACATATTCTAAGTTGACTTCACTGACCACTGTTCCATGTCACTGTCTCTTGTATGACAGAACCTCAGGTTGTTTTAGTGGGTTATAATCATGTTATATGATCTCAGTAAATATTGTTCAATCTTAACTTGAAATTCACTACCCAATACAGGGACGGGGATATTTATTCTGAAATTGTGTGAGACATTATTATTTCACATAGATAGAGTCCATTCAACTTATTGTCTGAAATGTTAAATAAAAGGTTTGTTAGCCACAGCAAAAGGGAAGGCATATTTATGTAGTCTGGACCTATGGGTGTTGTCAGTTCAGGAATGATTTCACATGAAGGTGGATAAATTAACATTATAGTCACCATCACTGATATATTTAGCTCAGTGTATTTTAGTTCAGTCAGTGTTCCATGTCACTGTCTCTTCCCCCTCAGCACCTGCAGTAGGGCCCAGCTGTAGCAGTACAGTCACTGTGCAGTCTGACTGAGGGAGGTTTTTGTACGACTCTGTATCACTGTGTGAACACATATTTACTATTGATGTTGTGGTAACTCTGACAGTAGTAATCTCCTGCATCTTCAGCCTGGACTCCACTGATGGTCAGAGTGAAGTCACTCCCAGATCCACTGCCACTGAATCTAGATGGAGTCCCAGACTGAAGTGTTGAAGCATAGTAAATAAGGAGTTTAGGAGCTCCTCCAGGTTTCTGTTGGTACCAGGCTAGATAGTTATTGTTGTAAACATTACTGCTGGTTTTACAGTTCAGAGAGACTGGCTGTCCTGGGACAACAGCTTTCACTGTAGGAGTCTGAGTCACAACGTACTGTCCTCTGGATTCTGAAAAATAAAAAATAAACATTTATATAAATGAAATATTACATGTTGTAATGAATAGTTCTGAATATAAATATTAACATTGATATACTGTACATGTATACACTGTAGATTTAAATTAATCTTCAACAATAGATTCTGAAAATTGTAACCTTGAAAGCAGAGAGCAAGTGTCCAGATGAAGATGGTGAAACAAGTCATGGTTGTTGTGGTTCTGTTGTCATGAAGGAGAGCTCTCAGTCATGAAGTGTTAAACTCACAGGGATATAAATACTCCTAGAGCAGTGAAGCATGTGCTGCTAATGCAAAGCGTCCTCTTTATGCAAATGTACTTTTTTTGGTCCTACTAGAAATCTGTTGTTGAAGAGGTTCTTCTTCTTCTTCTTCTTCTATTATTTATTTATTTATTATTTTATTATTATTTATTTTCAGACTACAGCCCCCCCAAACAGTGTATTACTGCACTTCATTTATATGGAGAAAAGGGAGAGGGGTGAACATTTTCCTAAAATAAAATCAACAAATATCTATGTACTCCATAGGTCAAAGTCACATGTCTTATCACGTCCCTATACGTGCTCAGGGGCCTGGCAGGGGGAAACATCTTCAGACAGTGATCACTGCAATGCTTCGGAATGTTTTACATGTTTACATATGAGCTACTGCAAAATGGGAGGAATACTATTGCAATCCAGCCATAGGGTTGTTATCACTTAAGGAATGATTTAACATGAGGGGGGATAAGTTGACATAGTCAGCATCACTGATATATTTAGCTCAGTGTATTTTAGTTCAGTCAGTGTTCCATGTCACTATCTCTTCCCCCTCAGCATCTGCAATCACACCCAAATAGTGCAATTACTGTGACATCTGAGGGAGGTTTTTGTACGGCTCTATATCACTCTATGAACACCCAGGCACTTACAAGGTTTACACTGACAGTAGTAATCTCCTGCATCTTCAGCCTGGACTCCACTGATGGTCAGAGTGAAGTCACTCCCAGATCCACTGCCACTGAATCTAGATGGAGTCCCAGACTGAAGGGTTGTAGCTAAGTATATTAGGAGTTTAGGAGCTCCTCCAGGTTTCTGTTTGTACCAGGCCAGATAGTGTCTATAGCTGTAACTGTACACAGCACTGCTGGACTTACAGTTGAGACTGACTGAATGACCCACTGAAACAGTTTCCACTGCAGGGGTCTGAGTCACAGTGTACTGGCCTCTGGACTCTGAAACAGAGATGGTATGTATCATTAACAATCCATCTCTCATACATTTCTCCAATAAATCATATTAACATCAACTGAAATGAGAATTTATATATTATTGTTAAGGTCCAGGTCATTTTCTGTCAAATATTTTACCTTGGAGACAGAAGGCAAATATCCAGATGAAGATGGTGATAAAAGTCATGGTTGTTGTGGGCTCTGTTGTCATGAAGGACAGCTCTCAGTCATGAAGTGTTAAACTCACAGGGATATAAACACTACCAGACCACTGAAGCATGTGCTGTCTATGCAAAGTGTCCTTACTATGCAAACATACTTTTTGGTGCCACATGGATACTGTAGTTGAAGGGATCTGTGTGAACAGCAGCATTTTAATGGTTGAGGCTGATTGTCCAGCCAGTCATGGCCTTGATTGGTAAACAAGCCTCATCTGGGCTCAATCATAGGCTGGGAAGGTTCTGGAAGGTTCTAGCCGGGTGTGGCAGGTGAGAGGTTATAAGTTGACAGAATCTTAGATTGTTTAAGTGGGTTATAATCATGTTATGTTATCTCAAAACAAAGTGTCTTATATGTAATTATAAACTGGGGGGTTCGAGCCCTGAACGATGATTGGCTGACAGCCGTGGTCTATGAGACCGTATACCATGGGTATGAATTTTTTAAAATATTTTTACTGCTCTAATTATTTTGGTAACCAATTTATTATAACAGAAACAAAGGACCTCAGTGGTTTGTGAAATATGTCAAATATACCAGGCTAAGGGCTGTGTACAGACACTCCGCGTTGAGTCGTGCTTAAGTTCAGCCTTTGGCCATGGTATATTGGCCATATACAATACCTCCTCTGGCCTTTTCACTTAAATAGTCTTCCTGGACAGTCAGATTTTATTAATAAATGTTGTGTGATGTAGAAACATGATAACTATTTAATCCCTGACATGGTGTCTGATTGAAGTGCTGAATGCGGACTGATATATTGATTGTAGACATCTACAAATGGAGCATATTGTTATTACTGTGTTATTAGACCAGACACTGTCTGCTCTAATTCTCCCCCGAGTGGTCAGGGTCAGTAACTGCAGTCTTAGTGGGTAAGGTTTTCCTTGAGTTACTCAACAGAGTCAACATGTAGTTAATAGTCAGCAGAAACATTTAGTGATCAGTTATGATCTAAAGTCTTCTAGACATAGCTCTGGTTTGACTCTATTGTTGTTCAGCTCTACTACACACTGTGTCATTGTACTGGATCATCTCCTCCCCTCAGTACCTGCAGTAGGTCCCAGCTGTAGCAGTACAGTCACTGTGCAGTCTGACTGAGGGACGTTTTGTGGTTGTTGTGGTTCTGTTGTCATGAAGGACAGCTCTCAGTCATGAAGTGTTCAACTCACAGGGATATAAACACTCTCAGACCACTGAAGCATGTGCTGTCGATACAGAGCATCATCACTATGCAAATAATCTTCTGGTCTTCTCCCCATCCACCATTATTCAGTAAACTTAGACCACTAAGGATCCATCAGATTACAACTGAGAGTCTGTTGCAACCTGATGATCTTGCTCCAACAATTGTCACCAAATAATCATAGAAGTCCTATTAATATGTAAATAAATTAAGCAAATAAAAATATTATAAATACAATGCTATTATTGGTTTAAGTGCCATAACATATGATCACTATCAATGTTGTTTAGCAAGACTAAACCATAATTAATAATAAAGACAATTTGAAGAAAAAACTCATATTAATGTATCTAAAGAACATATATGACTTTGTCTGTTGATTGGTGTTATAGTGTTATGGTAATATGGTATGGGAACATATTGATATTTATGGAAAATAGGAATACTAATTTGTCCTGTTTTGTCCCCTGCAGGCAAAGTAGTGTTAGTGCAGTGAACTGTGTGGACTGAATGCTGGACTACTGGACTATTGGACTGACACTGAGAGAAGAGGGCCTCCACTGTGCAGGACTGCTACTCTGTTACTGACTGAGTTCAGCTTCCTCCCTCCTCTCCTCTGTCTCTGACCAGACACACCATCATTACAATACATGAAACTCAGTATGTTCTCTTTATATTAAGATTTCATTGTATTTATTTATCCTTTATTTAACATGAAAATTCCCATTGAGATTTACATATTGTTCAATTGAGCCCTGGTCAAGAGAGCAGCATCCATACAGTATACACATGAGACACAACACCACATAAAACCTAACAATGAAGGGAAGTTAAAACATTAAAAGAGCAGGTTTAAAAACGTGCAGTCTGTGGTCAGCAGTCCTCCAATCCGGGATTTTAAATCATCAATCAGAATAAGATGATGTAATGTTAAGTCCTTTTGCAAGGTGTTTCAATATGATGGGGCAGCAAGGCTAAACGCCCTCTTACCAAACTCAGTTCTTGTGTTGAGAACATTATATAATACAGTTCTGTGATCTCAGACAGTAATGTCCATGACTCTGTAGGGTGAGTAAAGTTCTTAAATATATTGGCAGCTGCCCTAAGATGTCCTCATAGACAAACATGTATCAGTGAATATGTGACCTCACAGTTAAGGATGGCCATCCTGCTAACTGATACAAGATACAGTGATGGGTTAGAGGTATTGTGTTGGTTACTAATCTAACAGCATCATGGTAGAGTGTCTAGTGTGGGCAGGTAAGATTTGTGTGCAGGGTGCTTTTTAGAGAGCTGTTAAATGTACAAAGTCATTGCTGCTATCCTCTGTTTAAGAAGATACCAGATATGAACCTTTTTGTAGATAGATGGTTTCATGGTTCTCCATGAGATACTCAATAAAAATGAGTAAAAAATGCAGTAAGGAACACATGGGATAATGACTGAATATGATCTAACAGCTTTGAGTTATAAGACATAGATATTGTTGTTCAGCTCTCCTACACACTGTGTCATTGTACTGGATCATCTCCTCCCCTCAGCACCTGCAGTAGGTCCCAGCTGTAGCAGTACAGTCACTGTGCAGTCTGACTGAGGGAGGTTTTTGTACGGCTCTGTATCACTGTGTGAACACACCTTTACTATTGATGTAGTGGTAACTCTGACAGTAGTAATCTCCTGCATCTTCAGCCTGGACTCCACTGATGGTCAGAGTGAAGACACTCCCAGATCCACTGCCACTGATTCTAGATGGAGTCCCAGACTGAAGTGTTGAAGCATAGTAAATAAGGAGTTTAGGAGCTCCTCCAGGTTTCTGTTGGTACCAGGCTAGATAGTTATTACTATACACATTACTGCTGGTTTTACAGTTCAGAGAGACTGGCTGTCCTGGGACAACAGCTTTCACTGTAGGAGTCTGAGTCACAACGTACTGTCCTCTGGCTTCTGAAAAATAAAAAATAAACATTTATATAAATTAAATATTACATATAGTAATGAATAGTTCTGAATATAAATATTAACATTGATATACTGTACATGTATATAGATTAAATTAATCTTCAACAATAGATTCTGAAAACTGTAACCTTGAAGGCAGAAAGCAAGTGTCCAGATGAAGATGGTGAAACAAGTCATGGTTGTTGTGGTTCTGTTGTCATGAAGAACAGCTCTCAGTCATGAAGTGTTAAACTCACAGGGATATAAACACTCCTAGAGCAGTGAAGCATGTGATGTCTATGCAAAGTGTCCAAGCTATGCAAACAGGGGTGTACTCATTCCCGCGACTCTGTTGCAAAACGTTTCTTAAACCGAAACAAACAAAACTAAACAGGGATGGACCTCTCATTTTGCTCTGTTTGCTTCCGTTTGTTTCTTTTGACCAACAAAAATACAGGACGTGACCACTACAATACCAATGTCCAAGCAAGGCACAAATTGGGATATCAAGAATAGTTAAATGGTCAATAATAAAATAATATAAAAATAATAACAACAATAACAGACAACAACTTAAAGAAAAAGTAGAATTAAGAATTATTATATTATTCACAGTTACACCACATTAGAAATTGACTTGATTTACATCCATTATGAGCTCTAAAGTCCATTAAGCCGAGCAATAAAGTATCCATTTGGTTCTAAAATGGTAAAGGGTTTCTGTAATGAATACACTTCCCCAGAGGGAACCTAATGGAACCTAACACAAGCAAACAGTAGCAAACGGAACAAAATGGGGAGGGACCTAGCTGAATTTGTCCAATAGAAACTCTTGTATTCGTTTCAAATCTTTTTCCAATGCAAAAGTTTTGCTACAGTGTATAACTAATAAATACGCCCGACTTTCTTAGTCCCACAGAGACAGTGTAATTGAAGAGATCTGTGTGAGCAGGAGCATTTTTAAGAGGTGGGGCTGATTGCCCAGCCAATTATGGCCTTGATTGGTAAACACGCCTCAATTAAAGACTGGGAAGGTGCTGGAATGTTCTAGCAGGTCATTTCAGGACAGTGTTTCCCAAACCTCTCTTGAAGTCCTCCCAGACAGTCCACTTACAGTATTTGATGTGTTCCTGAACTAACACAGTGGATTCAATTTGTCCCCTAATCAGCAAGCCCCTCACTAGGAAAAGCAGTTGTAGTAATTCTGGAATAAAATCAAATATGTGGACTTCCTCAAACACTTAAGGAGAGGTTTGGGAAACACTGTGTTAGGGATTAGGGGTTATAATCATGTTATACCATCTCAATAAATAAAGTATATTTTTCGCTTGAAATTAAAACCTGACAGAAGAATCTCACAGAGACTGGAGGTTTTATTCTGAAATGTTGTGAGACATTATTAGTGTACATAGATGGATTCCTTTCAACATATTGTGTAACATGTTTCAGGTTGGCCATAACAAAATGGGAGGACTATTTATGTCATCTGGACATATGGGTGTTATCACTTCAAGAATGATTTAACATGAGAGGGGATAAGTTGACATTATTGTCAGCATCACCTGTGTATTTATCTCAGTGTATTTTAGTTCACTCAGTGTTCCATGTCACTGTCTCTTCCCCTTCAGCACCTGTAGTAGGTCCCAGCTGTAGCAATACATTTACTGTGCAGTCTGACTGAGGAAGGCTTTTGTACGGCTCTATATCACTGTGTGAACACTCCACCACTGTGTAAACTCTGACAGTAGTAATCTCCTGCATCTTCAGCCTGGACTCCATTGATGGTCAGAGTGAAGTCTGTAATTGTAATCATCTGCATATAATCCACTGTAGAATGTAATTATCTGCATTCTACAGTGGATTATACTCATAACCCAGAACTATCAGTCCCTATTGTATTATACTAGTACTTCAGTACTATCAGTCCCTATTGTATTATACTAGTACTTCAGTACTATCAGTCCCTATTGTATTATACTAGTACTTCAGTACTATCAGTCCCTATTGTATTATACTAGTACGTCACTACTATCAGTCTCTATTGTATTATACTAGTATGTCACTACTATCAGTCTCTATTGTATTATACTAGTACTTCAGTACTATCAGTCCCTATTTTATTATACTAGTACGTCACTACTATCAGTCTTTATTAAATGATACTAGTAGTTCAGTACTATCAGTCTCTATTGTATTATACTAGTACTTCAGTACTATCAGTCTCTATTGTATTATACTAGTACTTCAGTACTATCAGTCCCTAGTGTAGTATACTAGTACGTCAGTACTATCAATCTCTATTGTATTATACTAGTACTTCACTACTATCAGTCTATATTGTATTATACTAGTAGTTCAGTACTATCAGTCCCTATTGTATTATACTAGTACGTCAGTACTATCAATCTCTATTGTATTATACTAGTACTTCAGTACTATCAGTCCCTATTGTAGTATACTAGTACGTCAGTACTATTAATCTCTATTGTATTATACTAGTACTTCAGTACTATCAGTCGCTACTGTATTATACTAGTACCTCAGTACTATCAGTCCCTATTGTATTATACTAGTACTTCAGTACTATCAGTCACTATTGTATTATACTAATACATCAGTACTATCAGTGTCACGACTTCCGCCGAAGTCGGCCCCTCTCCTTGTTCGGGTGGTGTTCGGCGGTCGACGTCACCGGCTTTCTAGTCACCACCGATCCATGTTTAATTTTCGTTTTGTTTTGTCTGTATTACACACACCTGGTTTCAATTCCCATATCATGTTCCTTATTTAACCCTCTGGCATACCTTTCTGTTCTGTCCGTGATTGTTGTTGTCTTAGTGGTTCGTGTAGATGTTATTCTGTCTGTATTTTCCTTATTGGAATATTGCTTGCCCTTTTTGTGAGTAAACTCAGTTGTTTTGCTCAAACATGTGTCCTGCGCCAGACTCCGCTACATCTCTGCACCCAATCGCTGACAATCAGTCCCTATTGTATTATACTAGTATTTCAGTACTCTCAGTCTCTATTGTATTATACTAGTACTTCAGAACTATAAGTCCCTATTGTATTATACTAGTAGTTCAGTACTATCAGGCTGGTAACAGATTTGCCACCATGCAATTAATGACAGATAAAATGGGCATAATACTTTATGTAGATACTGTATGTAGTGTAAATGTGTCTTATGTTTGAGTCCAGCATCATGTCTCATTAACAGATCTAACAGCCAGTAACCTGCTCATTAAAATAGTTAAGATAATGCTAGAAGATCACATCCATTTAAATCAGACATTTGGTTGAGGTCCAAATGAGGACTTGTTTTGGGGCCTGAAGTGATTGTAACTTTGAAGTAATGTTGAGGTCATAACACCTTTTGTTTTACTTCTGTAGATCTTGCTTTGCATATGGGCAGGAATTGTGTTTCAAAACTTCAAATAACTTGTATATATATACACTTAAAGGCCATGACAAAAACTATAAGTAATAAACATGATGGTGATGAGGATGGTCAAGTGATCTGAATGATTACTTTCTAACCATATTGTCACATGTCACAGTTGACCTCCTCTAGTGACCATTGTTCCATGTCACTGTCTCGTTCCCATCAGCACCTGCAGTAGGTCCCAGCTGTAGCAGTACAGTCACTGTGCAGTCTGACTGAGGGAGGTTTTTGTACGACTCTGTATCACTGTGTGAACACTGGACCACTGTGGTAACTCTGACAGTAGTAATCTCCTGCATCTTCAGCCTGGACTTCACTGATGGTCAGAGTGAAGTCACTATTGTAGGAGTAAAATGAGACACATGGATAACATATAAAGACATAAGATAGCTGAACATTAAAATAACAGACCACATGAAGAGAAGAGACACATAGTCTGCTGATTCCATTAAGTGCGTACATACCAGACACATGGGCGCCTAGGGAACTTGGACACACTAGACTTATAGTCTACCCATTCCACTAAAAGCACACATACCAGAGAAATATGCCTAAGGCAACTGGACACTAATGATAGAAGAGACACATAGTCTGCCAATTCCAATAAGGACACATACCAGAGAACATGCTGAGGCACTGAGTTAAATACAGGGCTAAGTCATAGGCCTATAGGATAGATGGACATATATTATTTTTAAGACAAGCATGGGTCTGGCCACTATTATAATCTAACTGAAAGCAGATATGGGCGTTATTGGGCGTGAACAAGTAGGAAGCTTGAACTAAAAGATAATGGTGGTGAATGACTTCAGAAAGGAAACTTCATTTGCATAAGGGATGGACATAATACTATGTGTGTATAAATGTTGGAGCCGGGGCTGGGAAGCGGTGTGTGTTCCGCGGGACATTCCAGCTGGCTATACAATTGTATTAAAAAGCATGTTTGATTTTACAAGTTCTTGTAAGCGTTATATTTGAACTGATTTTCCACGACAGAATTTGGCGAGCTTGCCAGGAGGGACAGGGACTGCGGAGTGGCGTTCAGGGCTGGAGATAGTTTCTTTGGACAATCTTGCAAACACTATGGCCACAACTATGAAAAAGGTAAGCTTGTTCTTACATAGTTGAAATGTTTGTATGGATTGCTTCAGAGATCCTGTCTCAGCGAGAGGGGCGCCACGTAAGTCTCTCTTTCAAATTTCCTAAAATGAAACCAGTAAATACTAAAGAACTTTTGAATTCAATGAATTTGCATGTATGTGAAATTTGGGGAATTGTATTAAATATAAATGTATGCGCATGTATAGAGACTGAGTGAATAGGCGCTGTGAACTTTGCTTGTGTTAGGTGTTTAGCGGAGTGGGCATGCATGCGCTCGTTCTGATCAGACCGTTCGAATGTGTAGCTTAAATGATGCGGTTGTTTGCGCATCTGGCTGAGATGGCTGGCTATAATAAGGGACAGATAATGTAGGTAGAAAATCCTGTGATACCTCTTCAATAAAATTAGTAGAAGGAATGCTTGGACAGGTTACTTATGAATAACGGCTCTAAAGATAATAGAGAATTGCATAAATAAGTAGTTAGGAAGCCACGATACCGCTCTTTAAAAAAGGAACATTTTTAAAGAGGTCTGCTTGGGTGGGATATTCACGGCAGAATAGTCTGTGGGTGGATATGTAGTAAATAAATATTTCATGGTTACCGCTCTGAAAGGAGGACTGTACGGGTGAAATATTTAGGTTGCAGGAAAAACGTTGGCCCGATTGTGCGGCGTTCAACTGCAAAAGTAGCTTATACGGTTAAAACATAAATCAGTAGTTAAATAAATATTCATGGTTACCGCTCTGAAAGGAGGACTGTACGGGTGAAATATTTAGGTTGCAGGAAAAACGTTGGCCCGATTGTGCGGCGTTCAACTGCAAAAGTAGCTTATACGGTTAAAACATAAATCAGTAGTTAAATAAATATTCATGGTTACCGCTCTGAAAGGAGGACTGTACGGGTGAAATATTTAGGACGCAGGAAAACGTTGGCCCGATTGTGCGGCGTTCAACTGCAAAAGTAGTTTATACGGTTAAAACATAAATCAGTAGTTAAATAAATATTCATGATTACCGCTCCGAAAGGGGGACTGTACGGGTGAAATATTTAGGACGTTTGCCCGATTGTGCGGCGTTCAAATGCAAAAGAAATCCTGCGAATAAAAAATGCTCTGTCTAGCTAACGGGGTTTTGTAATTCAGTAGGTCACGCCACAATACTACTCTAAAATAGAAGAAAAGATAACTATTGGGGGTTGAATAGGATATGAAGACAAGCTGATCCGATTAGACAGTAGTCTCGTCATATTGTAGAAATCCTAGAAGTCTAGGCTTATGTAGGAGGAAGTGAATTAAGTCAATAAAGAAAGACTAAGTTGTTTTGAGGTAAAAACAAAGGGATTGAATGAACAGATGAAAAATAAAAAGGATGAATGAAAATGTTGTAAGAAATGAGTGGATCTGTGTAAAGATAGAACATTAGGAAGAAAGATAGGACAGGTTGTGTGTGTGTAGGCAGAACGTCCAGAAGAGGGAGCGCGCAGCCCTCCTGTGAATAGAGTATAGAGTTGTAGAAGGGTGCAGTTAACTGCTATTAGGCAGATGGAACGGAATTAAGAAACATCGAAGTAAAATAAGTTGTAATCAAGGATAAAAACACTGATGTGATAAAGTGGTAAGAGACCGCGGTAAAAATAACAAAAAGGTGTCAAAACAAATAATAAATAAAAATACTTAAAAAGGCGTTAACCGAATAGTATAAATACGGATAGAACAGTGGGTAACAAAAGAGAAAACAGAATCGCCGATAAATTGAAATTTTACTATAAAGTTAAAAACGAATCTAGGTTAGTTAAGATAAATAGTGGAATCCAGGACACTATTACCTGATAAACAGGATGAATAGAATAAGGGAGGCACAGTCGCATGGGACCAAAATGTGAAGCTCGATTTGCAGGCGTTCTGATGTCAACATTCTATCATCAGAAAATACATTGCGATGAGGTACAAATGTGGTTCCTCTAGTCCTCGCAGACGTGCGGGTGATTAGCAGAACTATTGACAATATTTAAGAACGAATAAGAAAATAGCTCTCTGTTTTGAATATGGGTATAGCGGGTATGGGGAAAATTAGTGTAATGTGACACTAGAACTTAGTGCGGTAGCAGGAAATGCCGCTATACAAGAGTTTATATCCTTGTCAAAATAACAAACAACTAATCGGTTTGAGGTTAGTGAGAATGGAATTTTTACTTGGCGGTGTATAGTCTCTGAGCAAACAATGAGTGTTTCATAGAGATTACAGTTTATATGTGGTCAAGAAGAAGTATTAGATCACGTTTGACTTGACATCTAGTAGAGTACAGATGGAATTTTAATTGTTAGACATTCTATACCGTCATTCTCTGAAAACTGTTAAGATGTTTATGGAATAAAAACTATTTGCTGATTAAAAGGTAACATTGTGAACATTAACGATATGTATACTTTCGTTTCCAGAAAAAAAGGGTTTAATCTTCGCTGGTCAAAATGTCATTGGAGACTGCATTACTGTGGAAAGCAGTAAATTAACCTGTCTAGGATCAGCGTGGCGCTAGCGGCACCCCCCCCCCCCCCACTGAAAAACCAGTGCCGCGAAATTCAAAAAAAATATTTTTTTAAAATATTTAACTTTCACACATTAAAGTCCAATACAGCTAATGAAAGACACAGATCTTATGAATCCAGTCAACATTTCCGATTTTTAAAATGTTTTACAGGGAAGACACAATATGTAAAGATGTACATCTATTACCTAAAAACACATTAGCATAATCCACCATCTTTTATTTGTCCACCAACACCAGTAGCCATCACCAATTCGGCTAAACTAAGATATTTATAGCCCCTAACCAACAAAAAAACTCATTAGATGACAGTCTGATAACATATTTATGGTATGGGATAGGTTTTGTTAGAAAAAAGTGCATATTTCAGGTATATGGCATAGTTTACAATTGCACCCACCATCACAAATGGACTAGAATAATTACAATGAGCAACGTGTTTACCTAACTACTAATCATCAAACATTTCGTAAAAATACACAGCATACACGAATCGAAAGACACAGATCCTGTGAATACAGACAATATTTCAGATTTTCTAAGTGTCTTACAGCGAAAACACAATAAATCGTTATATTAGCTTAGCACATAGCAATTAGCAGCCCAGCATTGATTCTAGCCAAAGTGAGCGATAAAAGTCAACATCGCCAAAAGATATTAATTTTTTCACTAACCTTCTCAGAATTCTTCCGATGACACTCCTGTAACATCACATTACAACATGCATATACAGTTTGATCGAAAATGTTTATATTTAGCCACCAAAATCATGGTTAGACAATGTGAAATGTAGACAAGCTGGTAAAGAAAATGTCCTTGCGCCACTTAGACAGTGATCTACTCTTATACATAAATACTCATAAACGTGACAAAAAAATATAGGGTGGACAGGGATTGATAGACAATTTAATTCTTAATACAATTGCGTTATTACATTTTTTAATTTATCCTTACTTTTCAATACAGTTTGCGCCAAGCGAAGCTACGTCAAAAAACATGGCGTCCTAAGCCACTAAAATGTTTCGACAGAAACACGATTTATCATAATAAAAATGTCCTACCTTGAGCTGTTCTTCCATCAGTATCTTGGGCAAAGGATCCTTTCTTGGGAGAAATCGTCTTTTGGTGGAAAGCTGTCCTCTTGCCATGTGGAAATGTCAACTGCGTTCGGGATGAACTGAAAAGCGTGCCCAACTTTTCACATCGTTGCAAAAATAAATGTCCCAAAATCGCACTAAACGGATATAAATTGCTATAAAACGCTTTAAATTAACTACTTTATGATGTTTGTAACTCCTATAACGAGTGAAAAGATGACCGGAGAAATATAACAGGCTAAACTAACGCTTGGAACAGGAGAGGGTCGGTGTCTTCCACGCGCGTTACGCAGCTCCCAAAGAATGACTAGCTTCAGAGTTTTTTCATTTGTAGGGCCTGTGAACGCGCAATCGAGCCCGTTGGAATCGTCATCACGTAAAGGCATCCAGGGGAAGACGTAAGAAGTGTCCGTATAGTCATAGCAACGACAGTGCCCTTTTAACTGACTTCAGAAAAGTGGCCAACATTTCTCAAATCTGACTCCATGTCAGGGAAATTGCTGTAGAATGGGCTCTGTTCCACTTAGAGACAAAATTTCAACTCCTATAGAAACTATAGACTGTTTTCTATCCAATAATAATAATAATATGCATATTGTACGATCAAGGATTTTGTGGGAAGCCGTTTAAAAAATTAGCCACATTAGCATAAATAGTCTAAACAGCGCCCCCATCCCCAACAGGTTTTAAAGTCAGCCGCTTTAAAAATAAAAATATCTGGATAAGGCTAAAAAATGGAGTTCTGGATGAGTGAGTCCAGTCCCTTTGCGTTATTGGCTTATGGTTCACTAGTAAGTACACCATGTACTGGGAATGAATATGCATTAGTAGATTTATTGGAAGGGTTTTTTCCAATTCAGTTTCAAATTGGGTATGCAAAAGGATGGAAATGTTTTTGAAAAATGTATTTAAGTTGTTCCTAAAGAAAGGGGGAGTGGAAACATATTAATGGTGTCAAAATGCCCTGAATCCTAAGAATTTCCTGTGAAAGACTGATCACCTTTTACTAGAAATTGTTGGAACAGGTGGGATTTACTTATAAAATGTTTAAAAGACACCAGACTCTATTCAAACTGTATAATTACTTTGAAAATCTATTATGTCCCTGGGAAAATTATGAAGAGTTGTACCCTTAAATTGAATAACTTATTCAAATAGGTTGTATTTTAATTTTAATTTTGATATAACATGAGTTCATAGGAAAAATTATCAGTTCCTTGGGGTTATGGTCTTTGGGTAAATACACAAATGTGCTTTGGTCATTATGCATATAAAAAGTGTTGAAAGTTATTCCAAAGGGTTTATTGGAGTGTGGGTTTCTGTGAGGGTTTTGTTGATTAATACCTCATCTGTAATTCATCTGAGAGATCACCAGTAGAATAAGGGAGTTATCATAGAAGGTGACGTCAGAATGCTTTAAGGCATGGGAGAGAATATCACTACAAGTGGGTGTGGAGCTCAAACCCACCCTAACCGACTGAATAGTGAGGGACAACTGTGTCTGATGACCTGTGAACTGTATCAAAAAAAAAAAAAGACATGCTGAAATGATATGGGCCAGGGAGAATAATGACTTAAAGGAATTGGGGTACTGATTTTTTATTATCAGGCCACTCATGAGAGAAAAACTGAGACAAAAGGGCTATTGTAAAATAGATAATACTGGTATTTAAAGTGTTTAGTATAAATGTTAATTATTAAAGGGATGTTGTGTATTGAATAGATAAGGTCAAATTTGAGTTAAAGTAAACACTAAGGACTGTTATCCTGAATATTGGATTGGAAAAAGTATTTAAAAAAGAACTGTTTAGTTATTTGGATATAGAACTGTTTAATGTTAATAGGCTTAGGGAAGCTCTGGAAACTAATCCTGAGACAAGGAGGTTGACAAAACTTACAGAATATTAGATTAAAGGTTTTTTCCTTTTGTTTTATAATGTCATTGGAATTGTAATGATAAAATGTAATGTTTAATTGAATAAAAAGGTAGTCTGTTGTGCGATGATACCCAAGAATGAAGAAGAAAGAGACCAATAATAACATGGGCATAGAATGAAACAGATGGACATTTTCCCCAGGTTTAATTACATTACAAGTAGTGGTAATATTGCAAATGTGCAATTATTATAATTTCTTTTTCTCTTTTTCTCGTTTGGTCAATTTATTTTTGTTTTGAGGAACATAAGGTTGTGTATATGTTCCTGAGGAGGGACTGATACTGATATAAATGATATATAAATTGACTTAAGGATGTTTTAAGTATGTATCAAACAATGGCTGTTATGGGTTAGGGATCTCATAAATGAAGGTAATGGTAGTGAAGGGGTGTTATTTCTAGAAACTATGTATAATAATAGAGATAATTCACAGAAAAGGAAAGACAGCTGGCTGTGTAAAATATAGGGACAATTCTAAAGTAAATAGAACAATTCACATATCTAAAGATATGGTAAAAAGAATAAGTGGTGGCATTTTGAACATTAGAGCAAAAGTTTAAGAAACTTATGACTTAGTTTTGTTAGGATTGGATATTAATCCAACTGGAAGATGCTTGACTGATTACATGTTATTTTACAGCAGTTGCTGTAGGGACCATCATTTGACTATCATTATGAATATTTCTGTGGCAGGAGGCCAGGTATTTGAGGCAGAATGTTTACATAGGGCTGTTATTAAAAATTAAGATTTAGTGATATTGCTATAAGAAGAAAGTCTGTTGTCAGGAAATAACCCATGTGTTAGTGTGTATGTCCTCAGGAAAAAACAGCCAGAAATGGAAGGGTTTGGGCTGCATTCTGGAGACTGAGTGTACATCAAGATACACCAGGCTGGTGGTATACTTCTTACAACACTGCAGTGGTAAAGTTCTTCATGTCTCTCTTTGGTGGGTGCATAACCTGTCTAGGATCAGCGTGGCGCTAGCGGCACCCCCCCCCCCCCCCACTGAAAAACCAGTGCCGCGAAATTCAAAAAAAATATTTTTTTAAAATATTTAACTTTCACACATTAAAGTCCAATACAGCTAATGAAAGACACAGATCTTGTGAATCCAGTCAACATTTCCGATTTTTAAAATGTTTTACAGGGAAGACACAATATGTAAAGATGTACATCTATTACCTAAAAACACATTAGCATAATCCACCATCTTTTATTTGTCCACCAACACCAGTAGCCATCACCAATTCGGCTAAACTAAGATATTTATAGCCCCTAACCAACAAAAAAACTCATCAGATGACAGTCTGATAACATATTTATGGTATGGGATAGGTTTTGTTAGAAAAAAGTGCATATTTCAGGTAGATATCATAGTTTACAATTGCACCCACCGTCACAAATGGAATAGAAAAACTACTTAGAGCAACGTGTTTACCTACTTACTAATCATCAAACATTTCGTAAAAATACACAGCATACACGAATCGAAAGACACAGATCCTGTGAATACAGACAATATTTCAGATTTTCTAAGTGTCTTACAGCGAAAACACAATAAATCGTTATATTAGCTTAGCACATAGCAATTAGCAGCCCAGCATTGATTCTAGCCAAAGTGAGCGATAAAAGTCAACATCGCCAAAAGATATAAATTTTTTCACTAACCTTCTCAGAATTCTTCCGATGACACTCCTGTAACATCATATTACACATTCCATATAGAGTTTGATCGCAAATGTTTATATTTAGCCACCAAAATCATGGTTAGACAATGTGAAATGTAGACAAGCTGGTAAAGAAAATGTCCTTGCGCCACTTAGACAGTGATCTACTCTTATACATAAATACTCATAAACGTGACTAAAAAATATAGGGTGGACAGGGATTGATAGACAATTTAATTCTTAATACAATTGCGTTATTACATTTTTTAATTTATCCTTACTTTTCAATACAGTTTGCGCCTAGCGAAGCTACGTCATAAAACATGGCGTTCTAAGCCACTAAAATGTTTCGACAGAAACACGATTTATCATAATAAAAATGTCCTACCTTGAGCTGTTCTTCCATCAGTATCTTGGGCAAAGGATCCTTTCTTGGGAGAAATCGTCTTTTGGTGGAAAGCTGTCCTCTTGCCATGTGGAAATGTCAACTGCGTTCGGGATGAACTGAAAAGCGTGCCCAACTTTTCACATCGTTGCAAAAATAAATGTCCCAAAATCGCACTAAACGGATATAAATTGCTATAAAACGCTTTAAATTAACTACCTTATGATGTTTTTAACTCCTATAACGAGTGAAAAGATGACCGGAGAAATATAACAGGCTAAACTAACGCTTGGAACAGGAGCGGGTCGGTGACCAGCACGCGCGTTACGCACCAAGGAAAGAATGACTAGCTTCAGGGTTTTTTCATTTGTAGGGCCTGTGAACGCGCAATCGACCCCATTGGAATCGTCATCACGTAAAGGCATCCAGGGGAAGACGTAAGAAGTGTCCGTATAGTCATAGCAACGACAGTGCCCTTTTAAATGACTTCAGAAGAGTGGCCAACATTTCTGAAATCTGAATCCATGTCAGGGAAATTGCTGTAGAATGGGCTCTGTTCCACTTAGAGACAAAATTTCAACTCCTATAGAAACTATAGACTGTTTTCTATCCAATAATAATAATAATATGCATATTGTACGATCAAGGATTTTGTGGGAATCCGTTTAAAAAATTAGCCAAATTAGCATAAATAGTCTAAACAGCGCCCCCATCCCCAACAGGATAAGTCTCACGAGAAGTGAGGTCCAGCTGAATAATGGGTGAGCTTGAAAACACCATGACAGAGGACGTGGAACCAGAGAGAGAGAGAGAGAGAGAGAGAGAGAGAGAAAGACTAGATTCCACTATAGACATACTGGGTTGAGTTTGGGGGCTACTTGTTTTATTTTTTAATGCATCATGTGAAAAAGAATAGATGATAGGATATTATACTCTAAACAAATATGTTAAAAGAATTGATGTGAAAGCATATACAGTGTTGAATTACGTCAAGAAAAGATAATGTTGATTAAGGTTATGCACATAATTATCAGTTGAAATAGAGCAGATGGGAAACTAAGTAAAAAATGACATGATTTGGGAACACCTCTCAGAACCTGGGGCCGAAAGGGGAAGACTGGGTGGAAGCATGAGGAAGCTTTTTAGGGCTTTTATTTTTGTGGAGTCCAGCAGAAAAGTATCCTGGAGGCATAGAGTCAGGTGAAGAGAGAGTGGGAATTGTCATGGTCTCAGATTTCAGTTTTCATGAATATATTTATGCATAACACATAACATTGTCAATGCTGTTATGTTTTGTCGTTTTCCAAGTCTTATGTTTAGGAAACCAGAAGGAGAGGGGTTCGCCAGCTTCAGCTGGGATGTCAGTTTGTTGTGTAATGAGTGATGGAAGTAAGAGGATGTATGGTGCAATCATAGAACAGAGGCCATAAGTCTCTAAGTCTGAATGCCTCACAGAAAGAAGGCAGAAACCTGAACCAGGACGAGAGGTTCTGCGTCTGATGATCCAAGGGGACCAGAAGGACCTTTCCCAGTGACACCAGGAGATCTAGTACACGTTCGAGTGTTCCGGAGGAAGTGGGATCAACCGAGGAGAGAAGGACCCTATGAGGTGGCCAAAGCAACAAGAACGGCCGTCCAAGTGAAAAAAGCCAGACGTGGTACCATCTGAACCACTGCAGCTGAGTCCCAACAGAGAGAAGGACACAACCACATAGAGATGAGGACACAGAGGATGCTGATTCACCAGGGAGGAGCCAAGAAAACACCAAATCAAGTGAAAGCCAAAATGTGACAGGTGCACCGACTAATGCACCCAGAAGAGGAGAGGCCTCACAAGGAACAGAATGAGAACATTTCTTCCCTAAAATTGAAACCCTTCCAGATGGAAGCTAAGTCCGGCCTGAGGAGGGAGCCTCAGGTGAAGAAAGAGGAGGAAAAGTCCCGCAAGCTGAAGAAAATGGGGATTTCCCCACAATTGACTTTTAAACTTTTGAATGGCCTCCTTTACAGACAATTGATGTTAGAACAACAAAAGAATAATGACATTGACATAACAGAAGTAACAGTGAATGCTAGTATAGAAACAACAGACTAATGCACAATCAAGATGTATGATGGGAGCAGGAAGAGAAGAAAGGAATCAGCCGAACAATCCAAAAAGACTGACAAGGTTAGAATCTCTGTTCCACCTCAACTTATAACAGGAGCAGGAGAACTGAAGTCTATCTCAATCATAAGGATCAAACCCTTACCGGAGATGGCACTCTGTGGATGGACACATCACCAAACAAAGGGACAAGTCGTTTGTTTGGGATCCGAAAGGATGTGACCTGACATTAATCAAAGAAAAAGACGAGAGGGTGCTCATCATAAATCAGATTGAACCAGTTGAAGGTGAAGAATTAATAGTTGAAATAACAAGAACAACAGTGACCGAAGGGAGTAGCACCACTGTCATTAAGATTGATCCTACCCCTGCACCTGAACAGGAAGAACCTGTGACAACAACAAGGGTGGCGGCTGCTGTGACGACCACAGTAGCTACCACTAAGATGACATCGACCTCCCTTACCAAGCAGACCACCGTACCCACAAAGCAACCTGAGACAGAGTCAGGAGAGTTTTTTTACTGACATTTGGAACTTTCTGATAAACTCTAATGATATACCCCAAGATAAGAACATTGTAAAAGCGACAGAATTAGATATATCAGAATCAGAACCACTCAAGGACACCACACGAGAAGAAGTAGTGAAGAAGGAGTGATACAAATGGGCTAAGTATACGGCAAACAAACACAAAATGGACAATTGTATTTTGTGTAGAAAATCAACTTTGTCTGATCTTTTAATAGTCTCTGAACCAGCATCATTTAAAAACTGTGTAAGTTGGAAAAATGACCATTGTACCAATAGAAAGTATTTTATTCCCTTGTGTGACATAGAATGTAGGATTGCTCTGGGTAAGCACTAGGGGTAAAACTATGTTGAATGAGACCATGCTGGGAGACAATGATTGTGCTGCCTATAACATTAGAACTGAATTAACTGTACCTCAATTAGACAGAAGTACCGTGGTTAAAGGAAAATATGAATGTTTTTACAGACACCACACTGAAGGAATGGATGTAGGAAACACCACTGTAGAATGTGATACTATTTGGGTGTTAGAGAATGTGGGAGTACGTAGAAATAATGATAAAGGGTTGATAATGAATAGAGAAGGGTTGTGTGGTAAAATAACTCAGGTTGCGCCATCTCTTACTATGTTGAAAAATCAAGACAGAGGAATTGCTGATTGTTCTTTCCACACATCCAGAAACTAACTGTTGAATGTATTGTCTGATGAATGGATTGGTCTTTGTGCCTTAGTTATAGCAATTAAATAGGTTACTATTATTAAATCACCCCATGATGACTATGTTAAACCTAGAGTTAAAAGGGCTTATGAGAAGGATCCTGAGGTATACCTTAATGCAATTGGACTGCTTAGAGGTGTACCTAGGGATTTCAAGGCCAGAGATGAGGTTAAATCAGGATTTGAATCTATATTTGTGTGGATAAGACCAAATAAAAACTTAGAGTGGATTAATTATATATACTACAACCAACAGAGATTCATTAACTATACTGACTCGGATCTGACGGCGTTGGGGGAACAGGTACAGGCTACCAGTAAAATGAATTGGCAAAATAGACAGGATCTCAATTGGCTCTTAGCGGAGAAGGGTGGAGGTTGTGTCATGTTTGGGGATGACTGTTGCACCTTTATTCCCAATATTGCTATGGCCAAACTCAAAGGATTACGAGCAGAAGTAAAGGCTAATGCTGGTTTAGACTCTCATATATGCGTTTGGTTGGACCTAGCGTTTGGAAAGTGGGGAGCCATGTTTGCTAGGATGGTTATCATGTTGGGAGGAGGGTTATTGGCTCTGGGTATTGCATTTTGTTGTGTTATACCCTTGGTAAAGTCAATTGTGGTTCAGACAACAGTTAAATAGATGTCTGTAAGGAGAGATGACCCTCCTGTGGTGATTGATCCTGTACCGGGTAGCCCAGGCAAGTATACTAATAAGTATGGAAACCCTTGTAATGCGGTTGGAGGATCTCTTGACTGCCCCTTTGGTAACCCTAACTGTCTCTATGAAGTGATTGGGGGAGGGTGGTCATGCGTGTCACGATTTTCATAAGGATGGTTTCCATGTATATGTTAAATTACCCAGTTCAGATGAATGTTTACTTATACATGTCCACAAAAAGTGTCATTCGCGTCACAATTGCAAGTGGTGTACAAAAATTCATGAGGATGGTCATAACCATCACCCAGAACCTTTTTTCTTGTGCCAAGTGTTAAAGAAGGAGATTGTCATATTTGTAAGGATGAGGGCTGTGCTCCTAGATAATGGGGTTTTAGCATTTTTATTTTGCCTAATGCTTTGTGTTCTTTGTATGTTTCTTTGAATTTTTAGATATATATATTGATGAATATATATGGTTTCCTTTAATTAAAGCTAGTTATGCCTTCTAAAAAACTAGGTTGATTTCAAGAACATGTTAGGTGACAGAGGGTATTCTGGTTACAAGTGTCTACGGACCATGTCCTTAATCTTCTAAACAAAGGTTGGTATCATTGATATCACTTTATTAGAGAGGTGTCTGCGAGGAGGGATCATGTTGAAATGCTTAAATTTAGAATGATGTTGTGTCAATTTTCTTTTGTAACTGCATGTAGGTCTTTGATTTTCTCATATTCAATGTATTATTATATTCATTGTATTATTTTTTATACCAAATTAGATCTTTTAGTTTTAATCATTTGGAGATGTTTGGTCCAGTTGGTTTATGTGTTTTACTCTGTTTTTGTATTTTCTTGTTTATCATAGGTATTCTCATTTACTATCCCAAAGTCATATTTGTATAATTTATGTGGCTAATTAGCCCCAGAGGGGGGATTGTAGGAGTAAATTGAGACACATGGATAACATATAAAGACATAAGATAGCTGAACATTAAAATAACAGACCACATGAAGAGAAGAGACACATAGTCTGCTGATTCCATTAAGTGCGTACATACCAGAAACATGGGTGCCTAGGGCACTTGGACACACTAGACTTATAGTCTACCCATTCCACTAAAAGCACACATACCAGAGAAATATGCCTAAGGCAACTGGACACTAATGATAGAAGAGACACATAGTCTGCCAATTCCAATAAGGACACATACCAGAGAACATGCTGAGGCACTGAGTTAAATACAGGGCTAAGTCATAGGCCTATAGGATAGATGGACATATATTATTTTTAAGACAAGCATGGGTCTGGCCACTATTATAATCTAACTGAAAGCAGATATGGGCGTTATTGGGCGTGAACAAGTAGGAAGCTTGAACTAAAAGATAATGGTGGTGAATGACTTCAGAAAGGAAACTTCATTTGCATAAGGGATGGACATAATACTATGTGTGTATAAATGTTGGAGCCGGGGCTGGGAAGCGGTGTGTGTTCCGCGGGACACTCCAGCTGGCTATACAATTGTATTAAAAAGCATGTTTGATTTTACAAGTTCTTGTAAGCGTTATATTTGAACTGATTTTCCATGACACTATGAGATCCACTTCCACTGAATCTAGATGGAGTCCCAGACTGAAGTGTTGTAGCCCAGTATATTAGGAGTTTAGGAGCTCCTCCAGGTTTCTGTTGGTACCAGGCCATACAGGTGTAATCACCACGACATTCATCTGCTACATTTGCACTGGTTTTACAGTTTATAATAACTGGCAGTCCTTGGAGAACAGTTTTCACTGTAGGAGTCTGAGTCACAGTGACCTGTCCTCTGGATTCTGAAACCGAGACATATAAGAATTTTGTATTTCAAACATGTTTTTGTCTGAATTTTAAGGCAGAGTTAATATTTAGATTACATACTTCGATAACAAAGTTAATTTTGGAGCATTAAATTCAAAAATCTTACCCTGAATTAAGAAAGTCAGTATCCACACAAAGCTCATGATGAAAGTCATCGTTGAAGTTCTGTTGTCATAAAGGACAGCTCTCAGTCATGAAGTGTTAAACTCACAGGACTATAAACACTCCCAGAGCACTGAAGCATGTGCTGCAAATGCAAATGGTCTTATACTGTATGTAAATAGTCTTCCTGGACAGTCAGACTTTATTAGTAAATATTGTGTGATGTAGAAACATGATAGGTATGTAATAATTTACATGGTTTTTGATTTAAGTGCTCTAAGTGCTTTAATTACAGACATCTACAAATTAAGCATATTGTTATTACTGTGTTATTAGACCAGATGGTATCTGCGTTCTGTCTCCCTCCAGTGGTCAGGGTCAGTAACTGCAGTCTGTGTGTGGACTGTGATGCTGCAGAGTGACTGATCTAAAGTGGAGATCTCCAGAGCTCTGACGTCTCCAGTCTCCTGCTTCACCTGCTGCTCTCTGGAACTACCACAGTGGTGTGAGGGAGGATGTATGGGTAATGTTTGGTGGCTTTATTGTATGCGCTTGAATCATGTTGATTAAATTCTAGCTATTCAAAACACAAGTCATCTTTAGGGGTTTGGATCATTGCACATCATCTATATTCAGATTGGTTGATGGTTTTCCTTGAGTTACTCAACAGAGTCAACATGTAGTTAATAGTCAGCAGAAACATTTAGTGATCAGTTATGATGTAAGGTCTTCTAGACATAGCTCTAGTTTGACTCTATTGTTGTTCAGCTCTACTACACACTGTGTCATTGTACTGGATCATCTCCTCCCCTCAGCACCTGCAGTAGGTCCCAGCTGTAGCAGTACAGTCACTGTGCAGTCTGACTGAGGGAGGTTTTTGTACGGCTCTGTATCACTGTGTGAACACATTACCACTGTGTAAACTCTGACAGTAGTAATCTCCTGCATCTTCAGCCTGGACTCCACCGATGGTCAGAGTGAAGTCACTCCCAGATCCACTGCCACTGAATCTAGATGGAATCCCAGACTGAAGTCTGTTTGAAGAGTGCATCAGGAGTTTAGGAGCTCCTCCAGGTTTCTGTTGGTACCAGGCCATACAGTAATAATTCCCAGTACAACCAAACGATACAGTCACACTGGTTTTGCAGTTTATAATAACTGTCTGTTCTGGGAGAACAGTTTTCATTGTAGGAGTCTGAGTCACAGTGATCTGTCCTCTGGATTCTGAAAAAAATATACATTTAAGAATGTTTTGAAACGTGTTTGTTTTATTTACATTTTCATGAATCTCAATCTGTCGAGGCAATATAGATTTAATATTTCGATAAGAAAAATAATTTGCAGATCATGATATTCAATAGTCTTACCCTGAATTAAAAACATCAATATCCACAAGAAGCTCATGATCAAAGTAATTGTTGAAGTTCTGTTGTCATGAAAGACAGCTCTCAGTCATGAAGTGTTAACTCACAGGGCTATAAACACTCCCAGACCACTGAAGCATGTGCTACCAATGCAAATAGTCTTCCTGGTAAGGACCCACATTCATAACTGTTTAATATGACACAAATTATACAGATACAGATTGTTATTAAATTATATTATCATATTTTAAATACCTCATTATGTAAATCAGTGATCCAAGATGAATTAATTTTCGTTGTTCTTTACTCAGATATACTCAGAACCCAGGACTATTAGTCCCTATTGTATTATACTAGTACTTCAGTACTATCAGTCCCTATTGTATCATGCTAGTACCTCAGTACTATTAGGGTGGTATTGAGATTGCTCTGCGTATGAAGGTTCTCAATATTGTGAAAAGGAGGTTTTAGTACGGAGACTTCACCAGAATGAATCACTGTGATACACTTTTGGAAGCGGAACAAAACTGATGCTGAAAAGTAATTCCAAGTTTGTCTTTTTTCTCTCATTTAACACAGTTAAATCATGCTATTGAACAATGTTATGAGATGTTATCATCTTCTCCAGAAAAAAAATATTTTTAGAGATTTTTGTGGACAGATCGGTGGATTGGTAGAGGGCAGAGTCACCGAAGTGAGAGAATTGTTCACATACCACCATGTTCATTTGGCAATAAAACCATAAGCATTTTAACATGTGATTAAAAAGAGCACATTTTGATATACTGTATTGAATATCACCTCATTGTTCTGTTGAGATTTAGCAACGACTATTTATGTAATATAAGCAACACTTTGTATTGCATTCATAGTAAATGTTAACACTGACATGGTTTGAAGGTGAACCTCATTTATAGTTCTGAATTGTATTTTGAGGTCATTTTGGGCTTGTATCTCAGAGTTGATTTGACATAAATGGATATGAAGATTTCATGTCAGATTTAAAATTGTGAATATTAAATGATACTGTATCCAGACTATATGAAAGTGATTTTTTGTCTTGGACTAGTCTTCATCTGTGTCCAGGGAACCCCCTCCCAGTGTTCTGTTGCTCTTGATGTGCTAAACTGTAGAGCATGAATGTAACATACGTTTATCTCCACACCTCTCCTAATGTTATAGAGTAGTAGTAGAAACTGACCCTCTCCTCTCCTAATGTTATAGAGTAGTAGCTGACCCTCTCCTCTCCTAATGTTATAGAGTAGTAGTAGAAACTGACCCTCTCCTCTCCTAATGTTATAGAGTAGTAGTAGAAACTGACCCTCTCCTCTCCTAATGTTATAGAGTAGTAGTAGAAACTGACCCTCTCCTCTCCTAAGGTTATAGAGTAGTAGTGGTAGTAACTGACCCTCTCCTCTCCTAATGTTATAGAGTAGTAGTAGAAACTGACCCTCTCCTCTCCTAATGTTATAGAGTAGTAGTAGAAACTGACCCTCTCCTCTCCTAATGTTATAGAGTAGTAGTAGAAACTGACCCTCTCCTCTCCTAATGTTATAGAGTAGTAGTGGTAGCTGACCCTCTCCTCTCCTAATGTTATAGAGTAGTAGTAGAAACTGACCCTCTCCTCTCCTAATGTTATAGAGTAGTAGTAGAAACTGACCCTCTCCTCTCCTAATGTTATAGAGTAGTAGTAGAAACTGACCCTCTCCTCTCCTAATGTTATAGAGTAGTAGTAGAAACTGACCCTCTCCTCTCCTAATGTTATAGAGTAGTAGTGGTAGCTGACCCTCTCCTCTTCTAATGTTATAGAGTAGTAGTAGAAACTGACTCTCTCCTCTCCTAATGTTATAGAGTAGTAGTAGTAACTGACCCTCTCCTCTCCTAATGTTATAGAGTAGTAGTGGTAGCTGACCCTCTCCTCTCCTAATGTTATAGAGTAGTAGTAGTAACTGACCCTCTCCTCTCCTAATGTTATAGAGTAGTAGTAGAAACTGACCCTCTCCTCTCCTAATGTTATAGAGTAGTAGTAGAAACTGACCCTCTCCTCTCCTAATGTTATAGAGTAGTAGTAGAAACTGACCCTCTCCTCTCCTAATGTTATAGAGTAGTAGTGGTAGCTGACCCTCTCCTCTCCTAATGTTATAGAGTAGTAGTGGTAGCTGACCCTCTCCTCTCCTAATGTTATAGAGTAGTAGTAGTAACTGACCCTCTCCTCTCCTAATGTTATAGAGTAGTAGTAGAAACTGACCCTCTCCTCTCCTAATGTTATAGAGTAGTAGCTGACCCTCTCCTCTCCTAATGTTATAGAGTAGTAGTAGTAACTGACCCTCTCCTCTCCTAATGTTATAGAGTAGTAGTGGTAGCTGACCCTCTCCTCTCCTAATGTTATAGAGTAGTAGTGGTAGCTGACCCTCTCCTCTCCTAATCTTATAGAGTAGTAGTAGAAACTGACCCTCTCCTCTCCTAATGTTATAGAGTAGTAGCTGACCCTCTCCTCTCCTAATGTTATAGAGTAGTAGTAGTAACTGACCCTATCCTAATGTTATAGAGTAGTAGTAGAAACTGACCCTCTCCTCTCCTAATGTTATAGAGTAGTAGTGGTAGCTGACCCTCTCCTCTCCTAATGTTATAGAGTAGTAGTGGTAGCTGACCCTGTCCTCTCCTAATGTTATAGAGTAGTAGTGGTAGCTGACCCTCTCCTCTCCTAATGTTATAGAGTAGTAGTGGTAGCTGACCCTCTCCTCTCCTAATGTTATAGAGTAGTAGTGGTAGCTGACCCTCTCCTCTCCTAATGTTATAGAGTAGTAGTGGTAGCTGACCCTCTCCTCTCCTAATGTTATAGAGTAGTAGTGGTAGCTGACCCTCTCCTCTCCTAATGTTATAGAGTAGTAGTGGTAGCTGACCCTCTCCTCTCCTAATGTTATAGAGTAGTAGTGGTAGCTGACCCTCTCCTCTCCTAATGTTATAGAGTAGTAGTGGTAGCTGACCCTCTCCTCTCCTAATGTTATAGAGTAGTAGTGGTGGCTGACCCTCTCCTCTCCTAATGTTATAGAGTAGTAGTGGTAACTGACCCTCTCCTCTCCTAATGTTATAGAGTAGTAGTGGTAGCTGACCCTCTCCTCTCCAAATGTTATAGAGTAGTAGTGGTAGCTGACCCTCTCCTCTCCTAATGTTATAGAGTAGTAGTGGTAGCTGACCCTCTCCTCTCCTAATGTTATAGAGTAGTAGTGGTAGCTGACCCTCTCCTCTCCTAATGTTATAGAGTAGTAGTGGTAGCTGACCCTCTCCTCTCCTAATGTTATAGAGTAGTAGTGGTAACTGACCCTCTCCTCTCCTAATGTTATAGAGTAGTAGTGGTAGCTGACCCTCTCCTCTCCTAATGTTATAGAGTAGTAGTGGTAGCTGACCCTCTCCTCTCCTAATGTTATAGATTAGTAGTGGTAGCTGACCCTCTCCTCTCCTAATGTTATAGAGTAGTAGTGGTAGCTGACCCTCTCCTCTCCTAATGTTATAGAGTAGTAGTGGTAGCTGACCCTCTCCTCTCCTAATGTTATAGAGTAGTAGTGGTAGCTGACCCTCTCCTCTCCTAATGTTATAGAGTAGTAGTGGTAACTGACCCTCTCCTCTCCTAATGTTATAGAGTAGTAGTGGTAGCTGACCCTCTCCTCTCCTAATGTTATAGAGTAGTAGTGGTAGCTGACCCTCTCCTCTCCTAATGTTATAGAGTAGTAGTGGTAACTGACCCTCTCCTCTCCTAATGTTATAGAGTAGTAGTGGTAGCTGACCCTCTCCTCTCCTAATGATATAGAGTAGTAGTGGTAGCTGACCCTCTCATCTCCTAATGTTATATAGTAGTGGTAGCTGACCCTCTCCTCTCCTAATGTTATAGAGTAGTAGTGGTAGCTGACCCTCTCCTCTCCTAATGTTATAGAGTAGTAGTGGTAGCTGACCCTCTCCTCTCCTAATGTTATAGAGTAGTAGTGGTAGCTGACCCTCTCCTCTCCTAATGTTATAGAGTAGTAGTGGTAGCTGACCCTCTCCTCTCCTAATGTTATAGAGTAGTAGTAGTAACTGACCCTCTCCTCTCCTAATGTTATAGAGTAGTAGTGGTAGCTGACCCTCTCCTCTCCTAATGTATTAGAGTAGTAGTGGTAGCTGACCCTCTCCTCTCCTAATGTTATAGAGTAGTAGTAGTAACTGACCCTCTCCTCTCCTAATGTTATAGAGTAGTAGTGGTAGCTGACCCTCTCCTCTCCTAATGTTATAGAGTAGTAGTGGTAGCTGACCCTCTCCTCTCCTAATGCTATAGAGTAGTAGTGGTAGCTGACCCTCTCCTCTCCTAATGTTATAGAGTAGTAGTGGTAGCTGACCCTCTCCTCTCCTAATGCTATAGAGTAGTAGTGGTAGCTGACCCTCTCCTCTCCTAATGCTATAGAGTAGTAGTGGTAGCTGACCCTCTCCTCTCCTAATGCTATAGAGTAGTAGTGGTAACTGACCCTCTCCTCTCCTAATGTTATAGAGTAGTAGTGGTAGCTGAGCTGACCCTCTCCTCTCCTCCAGCTGCTCCCTCTGTCAGGCCTGCAGTGTCTCTGCTCCCCCCTCCCTCTGAGCAGCACTCTTGCCTGCCTGCTGAGCGGCTACTCCCCCCAGGGGGCGATGGTGAACTGGGAGGTGGACGGGGTGGAGGTGAAGGAGGGGTCCTGACCACCAAAGAGGAAGAGAAGGGCGGGCGCCGCAGCAGCACCCTGACCCTGAGCAAGGCACGCTGGGAAGAGGGAGAGGTGTACACCTGCAGGGTCGCCAACAACGATACCAGTGATTCGGGCCGCCTTCCGGAAAAGTCACTGTAGTGTCTAGAAGCCATTGCTGGAGGTTAGAGAGTCCCCACATGGTGTTTGTGTTTTAGTGTTTTAGAGCTGTAAGTTAAAGTATAATAGTGAATAATATCAGTAGTGCTGTGTGATAAATTAACTATTTTGAGATTAAGTTGTACATGTCTTCTTGCCTCTGAGTTCAAATAAAGCTTGTTTTGATTGAAATATAACCCCAGGAGTTGATTTAAGTAGGATTCCAGTGATCACTATCTCATGAATAGGCAGCATATTTCATACTAATTTATATCAATCAGCTTCTTTCATTATTTAGCATTGTAGTTTAAAGCTACTCTCATGTTTTCAAACAGAATTAAAAGGGCATCTGATCAAAGAAATACTCTGTAATCATTTCTACAAATGAATGATCCTGTTATACTGTAGCATCAATACCAGTGATAATAATTAGTGATATTTGATAATAAACCTCTAAGATCTGCTCTCAGAACTCACATTGCTAAACAGTTACTTTCCATAACATTTATTAATATTTATAATTTTCATTCCTAATATGATTTTATTAAATTAGATGTTTTAGCAATGGTTTTCAACAATATGTAGTGTAAACTACTCCATAAAATTTCCCCAGATCTTCTCTACCTCCAACCCCCTCGGGACAGAGTGAACATCTGGTGACAGTGCTGCTCTATTCTGGGACAAGCAGAACCACCCAGCCCTGTCTATGTAAATCTCAGTTTCACTCCGACAGCATCCAGTCTAGCAGATGAACAGTTTCACTGTCTGAAATACCCTGGATTGGGCCAGATGTGAGGGACTGTCTGGGTTTAACTTCTATAGTGGATGCAGGAAGGGAAACATAACAGATATGCCATAATGTAATTAATGACAGATAAAATGTGTATTATACTTTATGTAGTATGTGTATATAGTAGTTGGATAGTATACATGTGTTTAATGGTTGAGTCCAGCATCAGGTCTCATTCACAGGTCTAGCAGTCAGTAACCTACTAAGGACAACAAGTTAATATTTTGCTGTAGATGAATATATCCATTTAAATCAGACATTAGGTTGAGGTCCATATGAGGACTTGTTCTGGGGTCTGAAGTAATGAAGAGGTCAAAACACCTTTTGTTTGGCTTCTCATGTGGACTGGTAATAGCTCCCATTTGACCTGTGTACCTACATTGTCCAGCAGACAAATGACCACTATCGTCTACACATGACTGTATCTTGTTGACTATACCTATGGCCTGTACAGAGCTGGGGAAAAAAGTGTTCCAGTTCTCTGATAATGATGATGATGATGATGATGATGATGATGATGATGGGGAACATGTGATCTGAATGATGCTTTCTAACCTTATTCAATGTTTCCTCTACTAATCAGTGTTCCATGTCACTGTCTCTTCCCCCTCAGCACCTGCAGTAGGTCCCAGCTGTAGCAGGACAGTCACTGTGCAGTCTGACTGAGGGAGGTTTTTGTACGGCTCTGTATCACTGTGTGAACACCCAGACACTGTTGGGGTAGTGTAAACTCTGACAGTAGTAATCTCCTGCATCTTCAGCCTGGACTCCACTGATGGTCAGAGTGAAGTCACTCCCAGATCCACTGCCACTGAATCTAGATGGAGTCCCAGACTGAAGTGTTGAAGCTAAGTAAATAAGGAGTTTAGGAGCTCCTCCAGGTTTCTGTTGGTACCAGGCTAGATAGTTATTGTTGTAAACATTACTGCTGGTTTTACAGTTCAGAGAGACTGTCTGTCCTGGGACAACAGCTTTCACTGCCGGAGTCTGTGTCACAACGTACTGTCCTCTGGCTTCTGAAAAATATAGTAAAAACATTTATATGAATGAAATGTTACATATTGTAATGAATAGTTCTGAATAGAAATAGTAACATTGATATACTGTTCATGTAAACACTGTAGATTTAATAAATTTTCAACAATAAATTCTGAAAATTGTAACCTTGTATGTAGAAAACAAGTGTCCAGATGAAGATGGTGATAAAAGTCATGGTTGTTGTGGGTTCTGTTGTCATGAAGGACAGGTCTCAGTCATGAAGTGTTCAACTCACAGGGATATAAACACTCCCAGAGCACTGAAGCATGTTCTGTCTGTGCAGAGCATCATCACTATGCAAATAATCTTTTGGTCTTCTCCCCATCCACCATTATTCAGTAAACTTAGACCACTAAGGATTCATTTAAAAAAAAAAATGTTACCTTTATTTAACTTGGCAAGTCAGTTAAGAACAGTTAAGAACAAATTCTTATTTTCAATGACGGCCTAGGAACAGTGGGTTAACTGCCTTGTTCAGGGGCAGAACGACAGATTCCATCAGTCGGATTAGAACTGATTCCATCAGATTAGAACTGAGAGTCCATTACAATCTGATGATCTTGTCACCTAATAATCATAGAATTCCATAATAAAATGTAAATAAATAAATGTAATAAAAAGGGTATAAATACAATGCTATTATTGGTTTAAGGGCTATCACATGATCACTATCAATATTGTACAGCAGGACTATGCTATAATGAATGCTGGAGAGAAGAAAATACAAGTAATACATTATGTTATCATATAACATACATCACTTTGTCTGTTAGTGTTATGGTAATATGGTATGGTAACATACTGATGTCTATGGAAAAGAGGAATACCAGTCAGTTTGCACCTCCTAGTGATCATTGGCCAGGTGTCGCCCCCTGCATGGAGACTAGTGTTAGTGCAATGAGCTGTGTGGACTGAGTGGACTGAATACTGTACTACTGGACTATTGGACTGACACTGAGAGAAGAGGGGCTCCACTGTGTATGACTGCTACTCTGTCCCTGACTGAGTCCAGCTCCCTCCTCTCCTCTCCTGTGTCTCTGATCAGACACACTGGGACTCTGTAGTCTACCATTACAGTACATGAAACCCAGCATCTCCTCTACATCTTAAGATTTCATTTTATATATTTATTCTTATTTAAACTGAACTGAATGACTACCGACCCGTAGCACTCACTTCTGTCATCATGAAGTGCATTGAGACGCTAGTTAAAGACCACATCACCTCCTCCCTCCCTGGCACACTCGACCCCCTCCAATTCGCCTACAGCCCTAAAGGGTGAGGCCAGTCACGGCCTATCTACATAACTTTGTCTTTATTATTCCTGTTCCTAAAATGAAAAACTTGAACCACCAACTAACCATACTGTGCCAGAGCCCGGACTTGAACACGATCGAAAATCTCTGGAGCGACCTGAAATTAGCTGTGCAGCGACGCTCCCCATCCAACCCGGCAGAGCTTGAGAGGATCTGCAGAGAAGAATGGGAGAAACTCCCCAAATACAGGTGTGCCAAGCTTGTAGCGTCATACCCAAGAAGACTCGAGGCTGTAATTGCTCCCAAAGGTGTTTCAACAAAGCACGAAGTAAAGGGTCTGAATACTTATGTAAATGTGATAAAACTTCTTTTGCTTTGTCATTACGGTGTATTGTGTGTAGATTGATGATGGGAAAAAACAATTGAATCCATTTTAGAACAAGGCTGTAACGTAACAAAATGTGGAAAAAGTCAAGGGGTCTGGATACTTGCCGAATGCACTGTATACCACTACATCATAAAAAACACTTTAACACTTCTGCAGTAAAATCTTGTACACCAGGTACTTCTCTTCAGTTACCACCTACACATTAAAACCCACTACCCCATTCCACTACTTTGACCCTATCTGCTCCTGTACCATGCCAACGACCTGGGAGGACGGGACACCACCCCTCAACACACCCTATAACTCTTCTGAAGTCTAATCTCGTATACCCATATACTTCTTTGCAGCTGCCACGACAACATCTATTCTCTGTGTTTTACCTACCATTCCTGTGGAACAGTTGATAAACATTGCTATGAACGCTAAGACAACAACCTTACTGAAGCGTAATTCACTCGTTGCCCTATCCCTCTGTGCTGGCACAAATCTACTACTCACTGTGATCCTCTCAGGATGCCTCACTCTTGACCCATCCTCCTGCACTTCATTCACTGCCTCAGCATATGACACCCTCTGCACTACTCAGACTCTGGCCACTTCAACCTGCCTCTCTCACACCGGACACTTCAGACCTCCAGCAGCAAGAGCACCCCTACAGTTGACACACACAACTTTATCCAGCGAAACTACACAATCCTCTGTCCCATGCCCTCCTGCAGACTTCCAACACCTGAAACAGAGCAGTGGATTCTGCACAAAAGCTTTAACAGGATATCTAATACATCATAACATGACTTTGTCAGACTCAAATCAAAAGGACTGACAATGACTCCTCTGTTTCACCACTCTCCCCATTGGGTCTGCGTCGCACCAAACGGCGGGCGTCACAAACAACAGAAATGTTAAACTGCAATTGCTCCACCTCCACACTTAATGCTATCCCATAAATCACCCCTTTCAATGGTGCCCTGTTTCTAAGAGCAAAGCAAGAAACAGACATTTACCCAAGTTGTGTGACACCGAGCGCCCGCTCCCTCTGGTCAGAAGAAACACAAACAAATATCACAGGTCCACTACAGGTTACCTTCACTCATTCAGCTGCAGCTAACTCCTTTCTCTCCCACCCACCCTGATACCACAAATTATATAAACAATCTAACTTCTACATTCATATTTAGACGGCATTTCCAAATCACTGTATTGCGATGTGTCCTTTGCTGAAGATAATATATTACCGTAGCTGTACTTGATGGAGTTACTTAGTTGATGTGATCTGTTTGTTCCAGCTAACAGTGCTGTCCAGTACAACAACAGCCACACTGATGTGTCTGGCCAACAAGGGCTTCCCTTCAGACTGGACCATGAGCTGGAAAGTGGACGGGACCAGCCAGATACAAGAGGCCAGTTCTAGGGTCCTGGAGAAGGATGGTCTGTACAGCTGGAGCAGCACCCTGACTCTCACTGGCCAGGAGTGGACCAAGGCAGGAGAGGTGACCTGTGAAGCCCAGCAGAAATCCCAGACTCCAGTCACCAAGACCCTGAGGAAGGCTGACTGTTCTGGGTAGGACCCCTCATGTGGAGAGAGGCTGCTGGTTCCTCTGCTTTGACTCTGTTCTGAGATCAGATGTTCTCTGTCTTATTGATCACTGACATGTAGACTAACAGAGGGCTTTCCTCTCTAAGAGGGCACTGCGCCCGGCCCGCCACAGGAGTTGCTGGTGCGCGATGAGACAAGGATATCCCTACCGGCCAAACCCTCCCTAACCCGGACGACGCTAGGCCAATTGTGCGTCGCCCCACGGACCTCCCGGTCGCGGCCGGCTGCGACAGAGCCTGGGCGCCAACCCAGAGTCTCTGGTGGCACAGCTAGCGCTGCGATACAGTGCGCTAGACCACTGCGCCACCCGGGAGGCAATATAAGGAATTTTCAATGATTTATTCTTGTACTTTTACTTTTGATACTTAAGTATATTTTAGTGATTACATTTACTTATGATACTTAAGTATATTTTAGCGATTACATTTACTTTTGATACTTAAGTATATTTTAGCGATTACATTTACTTTTGATACTTAAGTGAATTTTAAACCAAATACTTATTAACTTTTACTCAAGTAGTATTTTACTGGGTGACTTTCACTTTTACTTGAGTCGCTTTCTATTAAGGGATCTTTACTTTCACTCAAGTATGAAAATTGGGTACTTTTTCTACCACTGGTAGGTTCACGGATCCCCCATTTACTGCTGCTCATTCCGTTCACCAGCTCCGGAGGTCTATGTCGGCGCCCTTCTAGGCATCACGCAACTAGATTCATTACCACCAAACCCGGACTGTCTTGTCTCATTACGCACACCTGGTTCCCATTCCCCCTGATTAGTATGTATATATATGTGCCCTCTGTTCCGCATTGTCTTTGTCGGTTATTGTCGGTTATTGTTATTATGGTTGTAACTGAAGTGATTGTAACTTTGAAGTAATGTTGATGTCACAACACCTTTTGTTTTACTTCAGTATTTACATATGGAAAGGCATTGTGTTTCAAAACATCTAATAACTTGTATATACACTTTCAGGGCATAATAAATACTATAAGTAATAACCATGATGATGATGATGATTATGGTCATGTGATCTGAATGATTGCTTTCTAAACATATTGTCACATGTCACAGTTGACCTCATCTAGTAACCAGTGTTCCATGTCACCGTCTCTTCCCCCTCTGTACCTGCAGTAGGTCCCAGCTGTAGCAGTACAGTCACTGTGCAGTCTGACTGAGGGAGGTTTTTGTACGGCTCTGTATCACTGTGTGAACACCCAGGCACTTACATGGTGTGCACTCTGACAGTAATAATCTCCTGCATCTTCAGCCTGGACTTCACTGATGGTCAGAGTGAAGTCACTCCCAGATCCACTGCCACTGAATCTAGATGGAGTCCGAGACTGAAGTGTTGTAGCACGGTAAATAAGGAGTTTAGGAGCTCCTCCAGGTTTCTGTTGGTACCAGGCTAAAATGTCACTGTTGTAAACATTACTGCTGGTTTTACACTTCAGAGAGACCATCTGTCCTGGGAGAACAGTTTCCACTGAAGGAGTCTGAGTCACAGTGTACTGTCCTCTGGATTCTGGAAAATAGAATAAAACATTTATATGAAATAAATGTTACATGTTGTAATGAATAGTTCTGAATAGAAATATTAACATTAATATACTGTATGTTATACCTTTGTGTAGATGTAATTATTTTTAAACAACAAATTCTGAAAATGTTAACCTTGAAAGCAGAAAGCAAGTGTCCAGATGAAGATGGTAATAAAAGTCATGGTTGTTGTGGTTCTGTTGTCATGAAGAACAGCTCTTAGTCATTAAGTGTTAAACTCACAGGGATATAAACACTCCCAGACCACTGAAGCATGTGCTGCCTATGCAAAGTGTCCTCTCTATGCAAACAGACTGTATTGATCCCCAGGGAAACTGTAGTTGAAGAGCTCTTCTTCTTCTTCTGAATTGGGTTGGGTTGGCAGATCTCATATAATTTAAAGGTGCATACACCTCCACCTCATTAGTCCTGTTCCTAAAAGGACAAACTTACACACCAACTAATCCTACACCTATATACCACTATTTCGTAAAAAATAAAATCACCTGCCCATTAACTCTTCTGCAATAAAATCCCATACACCCTGTTACTTCTCCTCACCTACCACCTACACAATAAAACCCTCTACCCCATTCCACTACTTTGACCCTATCTGCTCCTGCACCATGCCAACGACCTGGGAGGACAGGACACCACCCCTCAACACACCATGTAGCTCTCTGAAGTCTAATCTTGTATAACCAAATAGTTCTCTGCAGCTGCCACGACAACATCTATTCTCTGTGTTTTACCTACCATTTCTGTGGAACAGTTGATAACCAATTCTATGAATGCTAAGAAGACAACCTTACTGAAGCATAACTCCCTCTATGCTGGCACAAATCTTCTACTCACTGGGATCCTCTCAGGATCCCTCCAACCTTGACCCATCCTCCTCTACTTCATTCACTGCCTCAGCATATGACACCCGCTGCACTACTCTGGCCACTTCAACCTGCCTCTCTCGCACCGGACACTTCCGACCTCCAGCAACATGAGCACCCCTACAGTTGACACACAACTTTATCCACCGAAACTACACAATCCTCTGTCCCATGCCCTCCTGCACACTTCCCACATCTTGGAATCTCCCTCCTACACACTGCTGCAACATGACCATAAATGTTGCACCTGAAACAGAGCAGTGGCTTCTGCACAAAAGCTCTGACAGGATAACTAATATATCCTAACATGTTTGGCTCAAAATTCAAAAGGACTGACGATGACTCCTCTGTTTCACCACGCTCACCACCGGGTCAGTGTTGCACAAAACGGCGGGCGTCACAAACACCAGGAATTTTCAACTTCAATCGCTACATCCACACTTAATGCTACCCTAGAAATCACCCCTTTCAATGGTGCCCTGTTCTTAAGAGTAAAGCAAGAAACAGCTCTTGACCCAAGTTGAGTGATACAGAGTGTCCGCAGCCTCTGATCAGAAGAAACACAAACAAATATCACAAGTCCACTACAGGTTACCTTCACTGATTCAATTACCCCCAACTCCTTTCCCACCCACCATGAAACCACAACTGGATCTGACAAAAGGCAAGGCTCCACCTTCTCAAAAAATGTCACTCCTATTGGTCCAGATTGTCCTTTATCATGTCTGATGCCATTCTTCCTCAACACACATCTTCCCACTACACTCAGCTCTTCTCCTACTTCCTCGGTGTCCACAATCACATCTATCTGTTCTATGTAAATCTCAGTTTCATTCCCACAGCTTAAAGTCTAGCAGTTGAACGGTTTCACTGCCTGAAATACCCTTTACTGGGCCAGATGTGAGGGAGTGGACTGGTTTGAACCTCTATGGTGGATTCAGGGAAGGAGACATAACAGATATGCCATCATGTAATTAAGGACAGATAATATGTCTGTTTGAGTCCAGCCTCATGTCTCCTTCACGGATGTAACAGTCAGGAACCTGCTCATTAAAATAGTTCATATAATGCTAGATGATCACATCAATACCTGGTTGTGAGGTTCATATGGGGATTGTATCTAGGGGGGCTGATGCTGATGTAACATCACCTTATTTTTCTTTACTTCTCTACATCTTGTTTTGCATATTGGACCGGTATTGTGGGTATTTCAGAACTTCAAATAACTTTTGAAGGTGCACTACATTGATGATGATGATGATGGGGAACATGTGATTAGAATGATGCTTTCTAAACATATTCTAAGTTGACTTCACTGCACCACTGTTCCATGTCACTGTCTCTTGTATGACAGAACCTCAGGTTGTTTTAGTGGGTTATAATCATGTTATATGATCTCAGTAAATATTGTTCAATCTTTGCTTGAAACTCATTACCCAATAGAGGGACATAACAGAGATGGGGATATTTATTCTGAAATCATGGGAGACATTATTATTTCACATAGATAGAGTCCATTCAACTTATTGTCTGAAATGTTAAATAAAAGGTTTGTTAACCACAGCAAAAGGGAAGGCATATTTATGTAGTCTGGACCTATGGGTGTTGTCAGTTCAGGAATGATTTCACATGAAGGTGGATAAATTAACATTATAGTCACCATCACTGATATATTTAGCTCAGTGTATTTTAGTTCAGTCAGTGTTCCATGTCACTGTCTCTTCCCCCTCAGCACCTGCAGTAGGTCCCTGCTGTAGCAATACAGTCACTGTGCAGTCTGACTGAGGGAGGTTTTTGTATGGCTCTGTATCACTGTGTGAACACGCTGACACTGTTGGGATAGTGGAAACTCTGACAGTAGTAATCTCCTGCATCTTCAGACTGGACTCCACTGATGGTCAGAGTGAAGTCACTCCCAGATCCACTGCCACTGAATCTAGATGGAGTCCCAGACTGAAGTGTTGTAGCATAGTAAATAAGGAGTTTAGGAGCTCCTCCAGGTTTCTGTTGGTACCAGGCCATACAGGTGTAATCCCCAGGACAACGATCTGCTACATTTGTACTGGTTTTACAGTTTATAATAACTGTCTGTTCTGGGAGAACAGTTTTCATTGTAGGAGTCTGAGTCACAGTGATCTGTCCTCTGGATTCTGAAACAGAGACATTCAATAACTTTTAATTGATCTGTGTTTGTTTTGTCTAATTGTAGGTATTATTCAGTTTACATATTTCAATTAAATATTACATATTTAGATTACATATTACTTGTAAGGAAGTCATTTTAGGAGCAATAAATTGTAAAATCTTACTCTGAATTAAGAATATCAATATCCACAAAAAGCTCACGATAAAAGTCATGGTTGTTGTTCTGTTGTCATGAAGGACAGCACTCAGTCATGAAGTGTTAAACTCACAGGGATATAAATGGTCTCAGAGCAGCGGAGCAGATGCATTATGCAAATGAATGTTTCAAATCTATTTCAGTTTCCAAGTAGGCTCCCATCAGAATATAATTTGGCCTGGTTGAGCTTTCTTTTATAATAATTAGGTGGGTGCTTAAATGTGTCCTATTTCACACATGTACACGTGTGTTTTATGACCATGTGTGAATTAGATTTTTTTTTGTTGCATATCCCAACTCCCCTTGAGACATCCTATGAGAGTAGGTTCGAGACCAGGGTCTGCCAGTCCCTTGCTCAAAGTACATCTGTTAAGGCTGTCGCTTTCCTCATCCTCAGATGAGGTGAGGAGAGAAGGATCTTCAGACCAAAATGCGGAGTCAGGGAAATAAGCCATCTTTTATTTATAAATGATAAACTGATGGCAACACGAAACAAAACAAAATACTTTCAAAACTTACAAAATAACAAAACGACGTAGAACGAAACCTGAACATAAACTCACATTACATAACGTAAACTTACGGACAGGAACGTACATCAAAACACACGAACAGCCAAACAGTCCCGAAAGTGAAATACATCGACAACGACGAAGACATCACAGGAGACAATCACCCACAAACAAACAGTGAGAATGCCCTACCTAAATATGACTCTTAATTAGAGGCAAACGCAAACCACCTGCCTCTAATCAAGAGCCATACCAGGCAAACCAAAACCAACATAGAAACAGATAACATAGAATGCCCACCCAACCTCACGTCCTGACCAACTAACACACAAAAACTAACATAAATAGGTCAGGAACGTGACAACATCAACATATTTCTCACCTTGTCGACCCGGATATTCAAAATAGTGACCTTCCAGTTACTGGCCCAACACCTCTAGCTACCTGCTGCCCCTTTAATTATATCAAACAGCAACTGTTTACTCAGATAACTAATGTATGGTAACTTTATGTCACACCACCATTATATTGTTATTCTGATGATGATCAGATATAATGAACTGTCTGTTCACTCATGCTTGGTCTCTCATATAAGTTCCTCTAATCAGTTAGTGAACAATTCTCTAAACTAAAGCTGGTAGGATTCCTCTGGTAGTGTTCTCTGTCCTCTGTGACTTTACCACCACTGTTAAATCTGAGATCAACATGTTTAATAAAGGAATATACAACATGGATCACTATCACTACTGCTGCTGCTGTTGTCTTTCATATGGACAATATGGAGGAATACTAGCAACACTGATCTAATGCTGGACTGTACCTACACACTAGGAGAACACCTGATACACAGAGGAAGGAAAAAATACTCTGGAAACTCTGGATATCTGGATTTAAGATACAATTCATATGGGTATTATCAGGAAAACAGCTAATATGAAGTGTTTGTTCTACCTGGAAGATGTTAAAGTGTATTTATGTTGATTATGATTCTGTATGAGTGATCTTCATTGTAACAGCTACAGCAACACAACACAGAGAGGTTTTTGTGCCAGCAGTAACGGGGATTGTATCACTGTGGTGGACTTTTGGTAGCGGCACCAGACTTGATGTTGGAAGTAAGTAACAACCTCTCTTGATATTTCTTTCTGATGACATTTTTTTTGTATTTTACTTTCTTAAACTCTGTCTCCATGAAAATATACTTTTGGCTGAGCCTTCTTTCAAATAACATTTTATTGAATAAAATGATAAATTGTAAGTTTATTTATGTCTGGTTTGTATGATTGAGGACTATAACTCCTGACTCTGGAAAATAACTATTTAATAGTATTGTAGATAATATTCATCAATGTTGCATTGTGTTCATGGTAGCCTTCACAGTTAGTGTGAAGACAAAGGGTCTCAGTTATGGTTGTAACTGACTTCATAATCTAACATGGATGATATGTGATGAAAATACTATGAATATGAGTAGGCTATTCTGATCAGATCCATTACTAAACAATATCTGTATAACATGTATAACTGACACCATATGACTAGTAACTCTAGTTATTTAAACACTTTCTACTTGTTTGGTTCATAAATCTGCTTTGTGTCATATTACTTTAGTGTTTTCTCCACATCTTCTAAACAATCTAACTTTAACATTCATATTTAGAGGGCATTTACAATTCACCATATTTTGACATGTACTTTGCTGAAGATAATATTTTACTGTAGCTGTACTTGATGTAGTTACTTAGTTGATGTGTTCTGTTTGTTCCAGGTAACAGTTCCCCCACCCTCACTGTCCTGCCCCCCTCTAGTGAGGAGCTGTCCAGTACAACAACAGCCACACTGACGTGTCTGGCCAACAAGGGCTTCCCTTCAGACTGGAACATGAGCTGGAAAGTGGACGGGACCAGCAAGAACCAGGAGACCAGTTCTAGGGTCCTGGAGAAGGATGGTCTGTACAGCTGGAGCAGCACCCTGACTCTCACTGGCCAGGAGTGGACCAAGGCAGGAGAGGTGACCTGTGAAGCCCAGCAGAAATCCCAGACTCCAGTCACCAAGACCCTGAGGAAGGCTGACTGTTCTGGGTAGGACCCCTCAGTCACACACCCCTTTGGAGAGAGGCTGCTGGTTCCATTGCTTTGACTCTGTTCTGAGATCAGATGTTCTCTGTCTTATTGATCACTGACATGTAGACTAACAGAGGGCTTTGCTTGAGTTCATGTGTCAATCCTCTCTGTAGACTGAGGTTGTATCAGTGTTAGATGTGATGTGTTCTGTTTTATTACTATTAAATACTGTAGGAATGTTTGTTTTGATGCTTTGATAAATAGATGAAAATAAAGATTTCCCTTTGGACAAATATTTTTTTTCTTCACTTTCAATAATTAGACTTTGGTCTTAAATGTTGTTGAATGGTGTAGACATATATTCATAAAGCCTGATTCACACTTTCTTTTAAAACTATCAGACCTAAATGTCATTGCTAAGTTATTTATGTTCTCACTTGAAACCACATTGTCATCAACCAGTACTTCATATTAACACAAGATACTACCATGTTACCAGATTAACAGGAGAGGTCTAGATACTACCATGTTACCAGATTAACAGGAGAGGTCTAGATACTACCATGTTAACAGATTAACAGGAGAGGTCTAGATACTACCATGTTAACAGATTAACAGGAGAGGTCTAAATACTACAATGTTAACAGATTAACAGGAGAGGTCTAGAAACTACAATGTTAACAGATTAACAGGAGAGGTCTAGATACTACAATGTTAACAGATTAACAGGAGAGGTCTAGATACTACAATGTTAACAGATTAACAGGAGAGGTCTAAATACTACAATGTTAACAGATTAACAGGAGAGGTCTAGATACTACAATGTTAACAGATTAACAGGAGAGGTCTAAATACTACAATGTTAACAGATTAACAGGAGAGGTCTAGAAACTACAATGCTAACAGATTAACAGGAGAAGTCTAGATACTAAAATGTTAACAGATTAACAGGAGAGGTCCAGAAACTATAATGCTAACAGATTAACAGGAGAAGTCCAGAAACTATAATGCTAACAGATTAACAGGAGAAGTCTAGATACTACAATGTTAACAGATTAACAGGAGAGGTCCAGAAACTATAATGCTAACAGATTAACAGGAGAGGTCTAGATACTACAATGCTAAAAGATTAATAGGAGTGTTCTAGATACTACCATGTTAACAGATTAACAGGAGAGGTCTAGAAACTACAATGCTAACAGATTAACAGGAGAGGTCTAGCTACATGGGTAGCCTTGTGGTTAGAGCATTGGACTTGTAACTGAAAGGTTACAATATCAAATTCCTGAGGTTTAAATCTGTTGTTCTGCCCCTGAACAAGGCAGTTAACCCACTGTTCCTACGCCGTCTTTGAAAATAAGAATTTGTTCATAACTGACTTGCCTAGTTAAATAATGGTAAAACAAAGAATAATAATAGTACTACAATGTTAACAGGAGAGGTCTTGACACATGCAGTAAATGGTATTCATTTTTCTTGGACAGTTTTTTAACGTCTTGACTTATAGACTCATAAAGACATTAAGCTAATGTTATTGAACATTTGATCAATATCTTGGACTCTCACCAATGTGATCACACCTACATTAAACTACATTTATTTACATGATCCTCATAATGTAACCAGTATCACAGCTTCATGATAGTCATAGAGTCTTCTCTACCTCCAACCCTCTGGGGACAGAGTGAACATCTGGTGACAGTGTTGCTCTATTCTGGGACAAGCAGAACCACCCAGTCCTGTCTATGCAAATCTCAGTTTCACTCCCACAGCTACCAGTCTAACAGTTGAACAGTTTCACTGTCTGAAATACCCTGGACTGGGCCAGATGTGAGGAAGTGACTGGTTTTAAGCTCTTTGGTGGATTCAGGGAAGTTACAATAACAGATATTCCATCATATAATTAATGACAGATAAAATATATATTATTCAAACATGTTTCATGTTTGAGCCCAGCATCATGTTTCATTCACAGATGTAACATTCAGTAACCTGCTCATCAAGATAGTTCATATAATGCTAGATGATCACATCACATATTTGGTTATGAGGTACATATGGGGATTTGATTTAGGGGTGGTGATGCTGATGTAAATTCACCATTATTTATTTATTACATCTGTAGATCTGACACTACATATGAACTGATAATGTGTGTTATAAAACTTCATATAACTTTTATAAGTGATCTTTTCGGCCATGACAATAATTATTCACAAGCATGATGATGATGATGATGATGATGGGGAACATGTGATCTGAATGATGCTTTGTAAACATATTCAAAGTTCCCCTCCTCTACTGATCAGTGTTCCAAGTCACTGTCTCTTCCCCCTCATCACCTGCAGTAGGTCCCAGCTGTAGCAGGACAGTCACTGTGCAGTCTGACTGAGGGAGGTTTTTGTACGGCTCTGTATCACTGTGTGAACACTGGACCACTGTGGAAACTCTGACAGTAGTAATCTCCTGCATCTTCAGCCTGGACTTCGCTGATGGTCAGAGTGAAGTCACTCCCAGATCCACTGCCACTGAATCTAGATGGAATCCCAGACTGAAGTGTTGTAGCACGGTAAATAAGGAGTTTAGGAGCTCCTCCAGGTTTCTGTTGGTACCAGGCTAAAAGGTTACTGTTGTAAACATTACTGCTGGTTTTACACTTCAGAGAGAGCATCTGTCCTGGGAGAACAGTTTCCACTGAAGGAGTCTGAGTCACAGTGTTGTAATGTTGTACATGTTGTAATGAATAGTTCTGAATAGAAATATTAACATTAATATACTGTATGTTATACCTTTGTGTAGATGTAATTATTTTTAAACAACAAATTCTTAAAATGTTAACCTTGAAAGCAGAAAGCAAGTGTCCAGATGAAGATGGTGATAAAAGTCATGGTTGTTGTGGGTTCTGTTGTCATGAAGGACAGCTCTTAGTCATTAACCTGTCTAGGATCAGCGTGGCGCTAGCGGCACTCCCCCCCCCCCCCCCCACTGAAAAACCAGTGCCGCGAAATTCAAAAAAAATATTTTTTTAAATATTTAACTTTCACACATTAAAGTCCAATACAGCTAATGAAAGACACAGATCTTATGAATCCAGTCAACATTTCCGATTTTTAAAATGTTTTACAGGGAAGACACAATATGTAAAGATGTACATCTATTACCTAAAAACACATTAGCATATTCCACCATCTTTTATTTGTCCACCAACACCAGTAGCCATCACCAATTCGGCTAAACTAAGATATTTATAGCCCCTAACCAACAAAAAAACTCATTAGATGACAGTCTGATAACATATTTATGGTATGGGATAGGTTTTGTTAGAAAAAAGTGCATATTTCAGGTATATGGCATAGTTTACAATTGCACCCACCATCACAAATGGACTAGAATAATTACAATGAGCAACGTGTTTACCTAACTACTAATCATCAAACATTTCGTAAAAATACACAGCATACACGAATCGAAAGACACAGATCCTGTGAATACAGACAATATTTCAGATTTTCTAAGTGTCTTACAGCGAAAACACAATAAATCGTTATATTAGCTTAGCACATAGCAATTAGCAGCCCAGCATTGATTCTAGCCAAAGTGAGCGATAAAAGTCAACATCGCCAAAAGATATTAATTTTTTCACTAACCTTCTCAGAATTCTTCCGATGACACTCCTGTAACATCACATTACAACATGCATATACAGTTTGATCGAAAATGTTTATATTTAGCCACCAAAATCATGGTTAGACAATGTGAAATGTAGACAAGCTGGTAAAGAAAACGTCCTTGCGCCACTTAGACAGTGATCTACTCTTATACATAAATACTCATAAACGTGACTAAAAAATATAGGGTGGACAGGGATTGATAGACAATTTAATTCTTAATACAATTGCGTTATTACATTTTTTAATTTATCCTTACTTTTCAATACAGTTTGCGCCAAGCGAAGCTACGTCAAAAAACATGGCGTCCTAAGCCACTAAAATGTTTCGACAGAAACACGATTTATCATAATAAAAATGTCCTACCTTGAGCTGTTCTTCCATCAGTATCTTGGGCAAAGGATCCTTTCTTGGGAGAAATCGTCTTTTGGTGGAAAGCTGTCCTCTTGCCATGTGGAAATGTCAACTACGTTCGGGATGAACTGAAAAGCGTGTCCAACTTTTCACATCGTTGCAAAAATAAATGTCCCAAAATCGCACTAAACGGATATAAATTGCTATAAAACGCTTTAAATTAACTACTTTGTGATGTTTGTAACTCCTATAACGAGTGAAAAGATGACCGGAGAAATATAACAGGCTAAACTAACGCTTGGAACAGGAGAGGGTCGGTGTCTTCCACGCGCGTTACGCAGCAAGAAAAGACTTGCTAGCTAAAGGTTTTTTTCATTTGTAGGGCCTGTGAACGAGCAATCGAGCCCGTTGGAATCGTCATCACGTAAAGGCATCCAGGGGAAGACGTAAGAAGTGTCCGTATAGTCATAGCAACGACAGAGCCCTTTTAAATGACTTCAGAAAAGTGGCCAACGTTTCTCAAATCTGACTCCATGTCAGGGAAATTGCTGTAGAATGGGCTCTGTTCCACTTAGAGACAAAATTTCAACTCCTATAGAAACTATAGACTGTTTTCTATCCAATAATAATAATAATATGCATATTGTACGATCAAGGATTTTGTGGGAAGCCGTTTAAAAAATTAGCCACATTAGCATAAATAGTCTAAACAGCGCCCCCATCCCCAACAGGTTAAGTGTTAAACTCACGGGGATATAAACACTCCTAGACCACTGACACATGTGCTGTCTATGCAAAGTTTCCTTTCTATGCAAACAGACTTTATTGTCCCCCAGGGAAACTGTAGTTGAAGAGCTCTTCTTTTTCTACTTCTTCTTCTTTGGGATTGGATTGGCGGATTGCATCCAATTTAAAGGTGTATACACCGCCACCTACTGTACTAAAGGGTGAGGCCAGTCACGGTCTATGTACATGAAATTATCTTCATTATTCCTGCTCCTAAAATAATTAACTTACACACCAACTAACCCTACACCCACATACCACTATTTCATAAAAATATAATCACAAAATATTGTACACCAGGTACTTCTCTTCAGCTACCACCTACACATTAAAACCCACTACCCCATTACACTACTTTGACCCTATCTGCTCCTGTACCATGCCAACGACCTGGGAGGACGGGACACCACCCCTCAACACACCCTATAACTCTTCTGAAGTCTAATCTCGTATACCCATATACTTCTCTGCAGCTGCCACGACCAACATCTATTCTCTGTGTTTTACCTACCATTCCTGTGGAACAGTTGATAACCATTGCTATGAACTCTAAGAAGACAACCTTACAGAAGAGTAACTCACTCATTGCTCTATCCCTCTGTGCTGGCACAAATCTACTACTCACTGTGATCCTCTCAGAATCCCTCACCCTTGACCCATCCTCCTCCACTTCCTTCACTGCCTCAGCATATGACACCATCTGCACTACTCAGACTCTGGCCATTTCAACCTGCCTCTCTCACACCGGACACTTCAGACCTCCAGTAACATGTTGACCTCCCCTACAGTTGACACACACAACTTTATCCAGCGAAACTACACAATCCTCTGTCCCATGCCCTCCTGCACACGTCCCAGAACTTGGAATCTCCCTCCTACACACTGTTGCAACATGACCATAAATGTTGCACCTGAAACAGTGCAGTGGATTCTGCTCAAAATCTCTAACAGGATAACTAATACATCCTAACATGACTTTGTCTGGCTCAAATCAAAAGGACGGACAATGACCCCTCTGTTTCACCACTCTCCTCCCCGGGTCTGCGTCGCACCAAACGGCGGAGGTCAAAAACACCAGAAATGTTCAACTTCAATCGCTACATCCACACATAATGCCACCCCAGAATTCATCCCTTTCAATTATGCCCTGTTCCTAAGAGCAAAGCAAGAAACAGATCTTGACCCAAGTTGCGTGACACCGAGCGCCCTCTCCCTCGGATCCAGGTTACCTTCACTGATTCAACTACAGTGGTTCCTCCTTTAAAAGTTGCATCATACTGCGGCACACCTTGCGTGCTGCCGCAGCAGTTTGTGGCACGTCATTTAATTGTCAGCAATTTTTTCTGTTACTACAAGTTAATGCTAGTTTGACCACCAGAGGGCATCTTATTGCGTATTGGCATTACCACAGAATTAAAACCTTTTTTGTAATAACATAGTTATGGGATTGATTTTACGAAATTTGGCTTAATTAATATGATTTAATATTATGATGTTTCTATTCAGAGAAAAATTAAAAACGAAACCCTCAGGGCTTCCGTTAGGATGGAATAGAAAATATGGCGCTGTACAACGTGACGGTTGGGAGTAGGCTAGAGGATTGGAAGGATTCTAAATTGTTTGCCTTAATTAGACAACTTTGTTCCAATATTTCTGTAAATCAGTGATATTTATTCCCATAGTAATTTGTTATGGATCCATAACTAAGTCAACATCTGCATTTTGAAAGAGTATTTTTTATTATTATTTAACTAACAAAATGTGTTTATTTGTTTATTAGGCTACTGTGCAGTCTACAATACATACTGTAGTAAACATGGGAAAGTGACTGTACTACAGAATGTGGGGCACGCGGGAGACTGGTGTAATTTCATAGTTATGATGTCTTCACTATTATTTTACAATGTAGAAAATAGTAAAAATAAAGAACAACCCTGGAATGAGAAGGTGTGTCCAAACTTTTGACTGGTACTTGCTTAATTAATTTGATTAATATTGTTTTTTCTATTCCAAGAAAAATGAAAAACCCTCTGGGTTTCTATTTGGATGGAATGGAAAATATGGCGCTGTACAACGTGGAGGTCGGCAGTACAGTACTGGGCTATTTAGCTAAAGAATCCCTGTGTCGTGCTGTCAGGAGACCGGGGTTCAAATCCCCGATGGGGAGGAAGGAGTAGGCTTGTCTCGGAGTCAAAGCAGTGCAAAACGGTGCTAAAAGTTGAGGTTGTAGGCTTTTGCTTCTAACTTCAATAGGCTCTTTAAATAAATAAGACCTACACCATTTTTTAACAGTATATCTAAAGATATTTATTTCAATGATGTGACTCTGCCAATAATTACATTTAGAGGATTGGAGGACTAAGGGGTATTTTCCGTTAGGATCTGTGAGAATATCTGAGAATATCTGAGGGGCTTTTATATAATTCCAAATGAATTAATAATAATAATTGTTTTGTTTAGAAAGTAACAATATTTTGGAGATTTCGTTTTCATTAAACCTAGAGTGAGCGAGAAAAAGGCATGCAATGTGCAATGTCATGCAATAAAATGCAAATTAATTACTTAAAATTCATACAATGTGATTTTCTGGATTTTTGTTTTAGATTCCGTCTCTCACAGTTGAAGTGTACCTATGATAAAAATTACAGACCTCTACATGCTTTGTAAGTAGGAAAACCTGCAAAATCGGCAGTGTTTCAAATACTTGTTCTCCCCACTGTATATATATATAAATATATATATATTAAAAAAAAATTTTTTTTTAATTCTCTGAGCATTAACATTGTGTGTTCGCTTGTTTTGTACTGTTCTGTAGTTTAGACCCAATGATTCTTTTGACAAACAAAAATATTGCATCCTGTAGGCCCAGGCATGGATCAAAGCTGGCGAGTTATTCAATAACGTCATCTTCATAGACGACTCAACCGTGGCCCTTGAGAAATTTGCTCAAAATCACTACAGAAAAAAAGGAAGAAGATGAAGAAGATTAACGAAAGCATAAAGATGTTGATGAAGAAATACTGTTTTGAGTTAGAAATGTAACACTTTAGAGTACTTAAGCATCGAATACATTGCAAGTTGAGGGATTTTCACAACAGTAGCCGGGTTATAAAAAGTATATTGTCCTGCTAATAGGAAACATTTGCATTCTGGGCTAAATTCTTATTGAAACCACAATGTCACACATCATTTCTATCTACATTTCCAATTACTTCTAGAGTTTGGGAATTACAAATGTGCACTTTCTTTTTAGCTACATTGTTTATTTTGAACGTGCAGACTTTTTTTCTGTAAATTATTGTTTCATGTAGGATGCTACATTTTGGACCATTTGCAATTGTAAGTAGGCCTAATAAAATAAATCCTATTTCTATTAGGCTGTTAAGCCTCATAGCTTACCTCAGCCAGTTAAGTTATTTTATATTGGTTCTAGGCTCTGAATAAATAGACTCCAATTAAGACCTCTTGTTGTTTGTAAAGTCAAATTAAAATGAAGATTATTGTTGAAATGAATTGTTCGACTGGTGTAGGTTTTCTCCATCTGTTGGTGTGCAACACTTGCATAACAAGTTAGCTATATTTTCAGCACCAGCCACTGTTCACCTCCTATTGATTGTGCTGCGGTTTCCGCCAGTTGTTTTTTAAATTGAACCTATATTTAACTAGGCAAGTCAGGTAAGAACAAATTCTTATTTACAATGACGGCCTACCCCGGATGACGCTGGGCCAATTGTGCGCCGCCCTATGGGACTCCCAATCATGGTCGGATGTGATACAGCCTGAATTCAAACCAGGGACTACAGTAAAGCCTCTTGCATCGAGATGCAGTGCCTTAGACCTCTGCGCCACTCGGGAGCCATGACCAATATATATATTTTTCAGAAAATTAAGCGTGTGTAGGTAGATACGTGTGTAGGTAGATGTGGAAAGATAGATACAAATGATTTGTTGCAAGTTGTGGGGGCGTGGCTCGAATTTTGAGGGTTTGAAACCTGCTCCCTGCTTGTTTCATTACATCATTATGCCGGTGTCAGAGCAAATAGCCTGGATTGTTATTCCCATCTCGTTCCTCTCTCTCTTCCACGCGTCATTATCCGCCTGAGTGGTTCGCTTGTGGCCGTGCTGGCAGGGTGTACTGTTTTTTATTCTGTATATATGAATTACAAATCAGCCTTTACTTAAATCATGTTTCTAATCTATTGCATAGTTACAATGTGTAATCATTGATGTCACAGGAGCAGGAGTGCTAAACACTGATTCATGAGTTTGAAACACCTGGTATTGGAAATTACTGAAAAAATACTTGCTAAATATCAATTTTCGTAAATGAACATTATGACAAAAAAATACGCACAATCGTTTGTCTCTCCATTAACATATTCCTCTCAATTGTAAATGTTTTGCTTGACTCGTTATGACGTTATAACTAGTTATATTTGCCTCTGCGTAATGTTTTGTTAGCCATCTTTGGGGAAGAAAGTCACCAGGGATGGGTGGCCCGCGTCAAATTCGTCATTGGAACCACTCGATATCATTGGTCATATAAAAACCTTGGGACTCAAATGTATAATGAGTGCTCTAACTCCCCCTTTTGGTGGTCTGGAGCAATGAAGCCGTGACACTGGATACCTCTAAGTCCTGCGGTGTAAGCTCACAACTTTTAAAGGAGGAACCACTGTACCTCCAACTCCTTTCTCACCCACCCTGAAACCACAAATGGATCTGCCAAAAGGTAAGGCTCCACTTTCTCAAAAAATGTCACTACTGTTGGTCCAGATTGTCCTTTATCATGTCTGACACCATTCTTCCTCAACACACATCTTCCCACTACACTCAGCTCTTCTTCTTCCTCGCTGTCCACAATCACATCTATCCGTTCACCACACTCTTGCCACACCTTCATCAGCTACATTGCTTGCAGAGCACTGATGGTGTTTCTCCAAAACCCAACTTCTGTTCCTGACCTCTCCATGCTTCCTTCACCTTCTCACAACATTCATTCATTGGAGAGATCCTCTTCTTCTTCTTCTTCTTCTTCTTCTTCTGTGGATTTTATATGGTGGTTGGAAACCAACTTTTAGGTGCATTACCGCCACCAACTGGACTGGCGTGGACCAGAGACAGTGAAGGTCTAAATCCTACCCAATAATCTAATTTCCCTAAGGAAACAACATTCTAAATTAAAAAGTACATCCCCTGAAGACTTCCCCAGCAGTTCACTTAATCCTGGCTCTTCAACCCCATTACACCTCAAATTTAGAAACAATCGCTACCTTTCCCTCACATATTTTGGGCACTGAAATAGAACATGTTCCACTCCATCTCCTCCTGGCAATGATCACACCTCCCAGTCAGATGTTTCCCCACCCATTTAAATGTACTATTGAGCCTTGTGTCTCACAGTCTCAGCCTTTCCTCCCTTTTCTCTCAGCCCGAGGACCCCTCTGCCCCCACCTTTTCCTGGATCTTATACAGGTGTCTTCCCTTTCTCTCCCTGTTCCACAACTCTTGCCACTTATTTTTAACTACTGTTCTTATTAACGCCTTAGCTTCTGCTTTACTGATTGACAATTCCATCTCAACATTAGGATGTTTAAGAGCCTTCTTGGAGATAACATCCACCTCCTCATTCCCCTTAGATCCATCTGTGAATATATTAATGAAAGCATAGTATTGTGTTCTTAAATGTTCACAACTGAATCTACTCCTTCTCTTACCCTCTCAAGCACCCAAACAACCCCATCTCTCTCGCCATGCAGTTGTCTATCCACCCAAAGATTGTATTCAGATTTCGTTCATGTTCCCAGCAGTCTAGGAGCACCTTTTTTTATAGGATATGTAACCTTATGTCCTTGTAGATCTACCCAATATGTCAATATGGCTAGCTGTTGTCTTCTTAACTTTAATGGCATTTCTCCCAACTCTACTTGCATCGCTGCCACCGGGGAGGTCCTGAGTGCTCCACAACTTATTCTTAGGGCTTGGGCCTGGATTTCATCTAGCTTTTTCAAAGATGTTTGAGCTGCTGATCCATATGCTATACTTCTATAATCCAGTGATGACCTTAACAGCGCTATATATATCATTTTCAATGTCATTCTATCTGCCTCCCACTCCATTCCTAACAAGCAACGCATCACATTCAATATTTTCTTTCCAATGTTTTCTTTCCTTTCCATATGAATTACTTTGTTAATATGTTCTGCCCATGTGTTTCGAGCATCAAACCAGACCCCCAGGAACCTAAACCCTCCCACCCTCTCCAGAATCCTTCCATACAACTTCAAGTATATTTTCTCCCCAACCTTCCTTCTAGAAAAAAACTGTCTGTGTTTTCTCAACTGAAAACTTGAAGCCTGAGGAACCACTGCTCAACTTCACTATTCGCTTCCTGAACTCTTCTGGCTGGATGGTTAATATTTCTCCCTCTCTTCCACAGTGCCCCATCAGCCACAAACAATGACCTCCCAATATCAGTTCTCACCTGAGAGAATACATTGTCAATCATAATGGAGAACAACAAAGGACTAATGACACTTCCCTGGTGGGTACCATTATCTACCTCATAGATTTCTGACATAGAGCTCCCCAACCTCATTTGTATTGATTGTCCAAAAAGAAAATCCTTTATCCAGCTAAAAACCTTTCCTCCAGCCCCCATGTTTTCCAGTTTGATAAGTAGGCCTTCCTTCCACTTCATATCATTAACCTTCTCTGTATCAAAGAAAACCGCTACCACCACCTTCTTATTTGCCTGTGTCTTCCGTATGACTGACTCAAGGCACAGTACAGGATCCATCGTTCCCCTGCCTTTCCTGAACCCACTTTGATCTGGTGAAATTAGTCCTCTGCTCTCCAGAAAGTACGTTAGCCTTTCCGTTATCATTCTCTCCATAAGTTTACATAAATGAGATGTCAACGCTATCGGTTAATAGCTTGAAGGACTTGTAGGGTCTTTACCTGGTCTCCGTATTGGCACCACTACCGCCTGCTTCCAACTTCCAGGCAGTTTTCCTTTCTGCCTCACCTTATTGTAAAGGCTTGATACTTTCTCCATTGCAGTGTCACTGAGATGAGCCATCATGATGTAACACATCTCATCCTTCGCAGGAGATGTTATCCCAGCTTTAGCTAATGCTCTCTTCATCTCAGCCAACGTAAAAAGGCCATTCAATGTATCCCCCACCATCTATCTCTGATCCAGGACCCCTGGATGTTCTCATCTGACCCTCTCTCTCCCACGCTGCCCCTCTTCTGTCAGATTATTTGAGCTATGCACCTTTACAAATTCTTGGGCTATAACGACACAGGTCGAGACCCAGATGCAGACACATGTCTGATATTTATTGAACAACAAGGGTCAGGCAAGAGGCAGGTCGAAGACAAGCAAAAGTTCATAAACCAGGTCAGAGTTCCAAACGGTACAGGGTGGCAGGCAGGCTCGAGGTCAGTGCAGACTGAATGGTCAGGAAGGCGGGCTCAGTGTCCGGGCAGGCAAAAGGTCAGAACCAGGAGGACTAGAAAAACAGAGACTAGGAAAAAAACAGGAGCTCGGAAACCACGCTGGTACGCTTGACAAGACAAAACGAACTGGCAACAGACAAACAGAGAACACAGGAATAAATACACTGGGAATTATGGGGAAGATGGGTGACACCTGGAGGGGGGTGGAGACCATCAAAAAGACACGTGAAACAGATCATGGTGTGACATGGGCTAACTCTCCCCACTTTTCAGCACAGGGAGATCCGAATCTCTTCTGACCCCACTCATCCTCTTAATCATCCCCCACAGGAGTGGTCCTGCCTATGCGACCACAGAACTGGCACCAATACTCCCTCTTAGCTGTCCTAATGATCCTCCTTAATACTGCTTGTGCTTGTTTATACTGTATCAGGTGCTGGTAATTATGGAACCTTTTCAACATTCTGAAAGCCCTGTTCCTTCTCTTCAATGCTTCTCTACACTTTTCACTCCAGCAGAGGACTGCGTTACTCTTTCTCCCCCTGTACCCATAGCAATCACCTGCCTTGCGGCCCCTACTATTGCTCCTCTTACTCCGTCATTGACTGTTTCTGTATCTGAACTGAGATCTACCTGAGACAGCTCCTGTTCACTCAACTCCTGAAACTGATCCCACTCCGCTTTCCCAAATATCCATCTCCTCAATGAATTTCTTACTGATTCTTCCTCCCTCAATCCTATAGTACACATGACAGCACAATGATCACCTCCCAACTATATCTGCCTGCCATTGAATTTAAGATTATAGTAAGATCCAGAGCAGATTCAATTCCAGTTAGTGGGTCAAACCTGGTTCCCCGGCCGTCATTAAGATTCAGAAGGCCTTTCGCATCCAGTAGTTCATCCAAACACTTGTCCATTTACATCAGTCCGTAACCCTTCCCAGAGCGCACTATGAGCATTAAAATCCACACACCACATTACCCGTCTCCTATCTTGACCTTCTACATTCCCAAGGGCCAACAACTCTAGTCTCTTACACGGGTTGTAAAAGTTCACTATTACCATAATCCCCCCTCCCAACCACACCTCCCACTGTAAGGTTCTGTATTTATTTTCTTAGTCAACCTTGTGTTCTGTTTCGTTGTGTTCTTGAACGTAGCCCTGTTTCTTTGTGTTCTTGAACGTAGCCCTATCTTTCGTTTTTGTTCATTGATTTCACCTGTGTTAGTTACTCACCTGGTCTCATCAGCTCCTTATTTAGTTCAGTTCATTCTGTTTGTTTCTTTGTGAGGTATTGTTCGTTTTGACTCTACTAAGCCTTTTCCTAGCTTGTTTGTGAGAACCAGTTATAGCCTTCAATCCTAGTTTTGATTCACCTGCCTGTTTGCCTTTACCTGTGTATGACCATTGTCTGCCTGTGACCATGATTCCTACCTTCTGCGAAGGTGAAATAAACACCTGCCGCGCTCTGCATGTGAATCTACACCCATTTCTCCCTGAGTATTCATCACACACACTACGTACTCCTGTTCAACTTCCTGGATTATAAAGTTGGCACATCCTCCTCCTCCCCCTGCCACCCTATCTCTACAGACTGCAACATAACCTTGTAATGTAAAATCTAGAGTAGGTTAAAGCCATGTCTCCTGGAGACATATCACATCAGGCTTGGCTGGTAACTCCTCAAGAAACTGTTTGAACTCTTGCCCATTAGCCATCAAACTTCTGGCATTGCATTGATTGAATAACACCATAATGAAAAGTAACCAATACATGATTCTTGTCTGGACTAATTCTCAATCTTATTGAGGTCATCCTGTACATTTTCCCATGTCAGTCCTGTGATCTCAAGATACCTCACTGCCTGCTCCACTATGATCTGTATCTTCTTAGTCTTTGATTGTATTTTCTCTGTGCAATTGATTGGTTCTGTCACAAATGTAACAGCCTTTCTCATATTTACTACCATTCTTGTGTTCTCCCCCATTCTGCTCCCTACTTCACGCCCAACCTGCATCTTAACCATGTTAACAATTTCTGGAACTCCTGCATTAACTCCCTTCACCCACTTCCGTCCAGTTTGATCCGGCAGGCTACTATCAACCAAACGTTCAGCATACCTGCTTGAGTTTGAGCGCCTTCTCATACTGTTTAACATTGAAACACACCACCACCCAACTTACATCACAAAGAACTTTAGCAGACTCAACCTCTCCTACTTTACTCTCCAAATCCATAGTCAACGCGATCAGACTCCCCGCCGTGACTCCACCTTGGTCCTGAAACTTCACCAACACCTTGAACTCCACTTCTCTCAGTACAACACTGCGAACCGAACCTCCCTCATCACTACTATCGTGGAAATTCTTACACAGTGACGCTCAAAGTCAATCTTAAGTGAATCATTGTTTATTGTCAGCACACTGGAGAGATTCCAACCAACTCAATGCACCGTAGTACTCGTGTCAATCAGGAGCTCTTCCTGGGCATTCCCAGCATTTGTCTTATATAAGGTTATACACAGACACGTTATATTTGCATGATTTAGCATAATTCATTAATCATTACCGTTTTGTTTCATTCATGTGACCGACCAATACTGGTTCATAACATGTGACAGACCAATACCTCACGAGGCTTCTACTCTCTAAGCTGAGACTTTGAAACTGAGATATCTTTCGTTCTCGTTTTCAAAACAAGGTCTGGGCGTACTGCCAAATTGCAGCTACTGATAGTGAGGATTCTTTCAGTCAGCCACATGCATGAACACAGAAATTGGTTTATAGAACTGCACATAAATAGAACACAGAAATGAGTTAGAAGAAAAGGACAAGTATTAAAATTCCATTACACTACTCTCCTGAGGAGATGTGCAAAGGCTCCTCAGGCTTCCTCTTCTTCTTAACCTTTACTCTTACTATACCTCCACCTTTTTCCACTCCACCACTACACTCCATTTCGTCCACCTCAACTCCGAACCCCACTACCTTTCTATGCATCTCTGCTCCAGTCACAGCCCAGTGTTGCTCAACCACCTCCACCCAAACCTTGACGCCAGCTTGAATAATGCAATTTCATATTATCTTGTATGGAGTTGAGCGTGTTTGCTAGTGAGGTAGCTCGTTGCTTTGTGCCCACGTCTCGGACCGATAGCGACCAACGAAAAATCTTTCTGGTTCGAGTTCATGCAGTCTTTCCATTGGAGAGATCTGTGTGAGCAGCAGCATTTCAAAGGTTGAGGCTGATTGTCCAGCAGCGTTGCAGTTCTTGACACAAAATCCACGTCTCACTTGTCTCAAGGCTTAAAAATCCATCTTTAACCTGTGTCCTCCCCTTTAATCTTCACTGATTGAAGTGGATTTAACAAGCGACATCAATAAGGGATGATAGCTTTCACTTGGATTCACCTGGTCAGTTCTATGTCATGGAAAAGCAGGTGTTCTTAATGTTTTGTATACTCAGTGTGTATAATTGTGTCTGTTGCTTAGTGTTCATGGTAATTAGGGTGGCAGGTAGCCTAGCGGTTAAGAGCATTGGGCAGGTAACCAAAAGGTTGGTGGTTTGAATCTCTGAGCTGACTAGGTGAAATAATCGTTTGATGTGCCCTTGAACAAGGCACTTAACCCTAATTGCTCTAGGGTTGCCCTCAGTAATGGCTGATCCCTGACTAAGAGTACCACATACAAAAAAAACATTTTACAATTCACATGTGCATAATACACACTTTTACATATGTGGAATAAGACAAATGTAAACACCCACCAAATGATTTAATATTGTAAATACTGGACTACTGGACTGTTGGACTAACACTGTGAGAAGAGGGGCTCCAATGTGCAGGACTACTACTCTGTTACTGACTCTGTTCCTGAGGTCAGCTCCCTCCCTCCTCTCCTGTGTCTCTGATCAGACACACTTGGACTTTGTAGACCATAATTACAGTACATGAAACTCAGCATCTCCTCTACATCTTAAGAATACAATATCCAAACGATCTGAAGTAAGGAAGTCTGTTTTGGAAGATTTGAACCTTTTTGTAGATAGATGGTTTCATGGTTCTCCATGAGATACTCAATAAAAATGAGTAAAAATGCAGAAAGGAACACATGGGATAATGACTGAATATGATCTCACAGCTTTGAGTTATAAGACATAGATATTGTTGTTCAGCTCTACTACACACTGTGTCATTGTACTGGATCCTCTCCTCCCCTCAGCACCTGCAGTAGGTCCCAGCTGTAGCAGTACAGTCACTGTGCAGTCTGACTGAGGGAGGTTTTTGTACGACTCTGTATCACTGTGTGAACACCCAGACACTGTTGGGATAGTGGAAACTCTGACAGTAGTAATCTCCTGCATCTTCAGCCTGGACTCCACTGATGGTCAGAGTGAAGTCACTCCCAGATCCACTGCCACTGAATCTAGATGGAGTCCCAGACTGAAGGGTTGTAGCTAAGTATATTAGGAGTTTAGGAGCTCCTCCAGGTTTCTGTTTGTACCAGGCCAGATAGTGTCTATAGCTGTAACTGTACACAGCACTGCTGGACTTACAGTTGAGACTGACTGAATGACCCACTGAAACAGTTTCCACTGCAGGGGTCTGAGTCACAGTGTACTGGCCTCTGGACTCTGAAACAGAGATGGTATGTATCATTAACAATCCATCTCTCATACATTTCTCCAATAAATCATATTAACATCAACTGTAATGAGAATTTATATATTATTGTTAAGGTCCAGGTCATTTTCTGTCAAATATTTTACCTTGGAGACAGAAGGCAAATATCCAGATGAAGATGGTGATAAAAGTCATGGTTGTTGTGGGCTCTGTTGTCATGAAGGACAGCTCTCAGTCATGAAGTGTTAAACTCACAGGGATATAAACACTACCAGACCACTGAAGCATGTGCTGTCTATGCAAAGTGTCCTTACTATGCAAACATACTTTTTGGTGCCACATGGATACTGTAGTTGAAGGGATCTGTGTGAACAGCAGCATTTTAATGGTTGAGGCTGATTGTCCAGCCAGTCATGGCCTTGATTGGTAAACAAGCCTCATCTGGGCTCAATCATAGGCTGGGAAGGTTCTGGAAGGTTCTAGCCGGGTGTGGCAGGTGAGAGGTTATAAGTTGACAGAATCTTAGATTGTTTAAGTGGGTTATAATCATGTTATGTTATCTCAAAACAAAGTGTCTTATATGTAATTATAAACTGGGGGGTTCGAGCCCTGAACGATGATTGGCTGACAGCCGTGGTCTATGAGACCGTATACCATGGGTATGAATTTTTTAAAATATTTTTACTGCTCTAATTATTTTGGTAACCAATTTATTATAACAGAAACAAAGGACCTCAGTGGTTTGTGAAATATGTCAAATATACCAGGCTAAGGGCTGTGTACAGACACTCCGCGTTGAGTCGTGCTTAAGTTCAGCCTTTGGCCATGGTATATTGGTCATATACAATACCTCCTCTGGCCTTTTCACTTAAATAGTCTTCCTGGACAGTCAGATTTTATTAATAAATGTTGTGTGATGTAGAAACATGATAACTATTTAATCCCTGACATGGTGTCTGATTGAAGTGCTGAATGCGGACTGATATATTGATTGTAGACATCTACAAATGGAGCATATTGTTATTACTGTGTTATTAGACCAGACACTGTCTGCTCTAATTCTCCCCCGAGTGGTCAGGGTCAGTAACTGCAGTCTTAGTGTGAACGGTTTTCCTTGAGTTACTCAACAGAGTCAACATGTAGTTAATGGTCAGGAGAAACATTTAGTGATCAGTTATGATCTAAAGTCTTCTAGACACAGCTCTAGTTTGACTCTATTGTTGTTCAGCTCTACTACACACTGTGTCATTGTACTGGATCATCTCCTCCCCTCAGTACCTGCAGTAGGTCCCAGCTGTAGCAGTACAGTCACTGTGCAGTCTGACTGAGGGAGGTTTTTGTACGACTCTGTATCACTGTGTGAACACCCTGACACTGTTGGGATAGTGGAAACTCTGACAGTAGTAATCTCCTGCATCTTCAGCCTGGACTCCACTGATGGTCAGAGTGAAGTCCGTATGAGATCCACTGCCACTGAATCTAGATGGAGTCCCAGACTGAAGTCTGTTTGAAGAGTGCATCAGGAGTTTAGGAGCTCCTCCAGGTTTCTGTTGGTACCAGGCCATACAGGTGTAATCCCCAGGACAACCATCTGCTACATTTGTACTGGTTTTACAGTTTATAACAGCTGGCTGTTCTGGGAGAACAGTTTTCACTGCAGGAGTCTGAGTCACAGTGACATGTCCTCTGGATTCTGAAACAGACATTTAAATACATTGTTATTGAGCTGTGTCTGTTTTGTCTACATTTTCATGAATCTGTCTGTTGAGGCAGAGGCAATTTAGATGTTATATTTATATATATATATTTTTTGAAGATCATGATAGTCAATAGTTTTACCCTGAATTAAGAACATCAAAATCCACAAGAAGCTCATGATCAAAGTCATTGTTGAAGTTCCGTTGTCATGAAGGACAGCTCTCAGTCTTGAAGTGTTAAACTCACAGGGCTATAAACACTCCCAGAGCACTGAAGCGTGTGCTGCCAATGCAAAGTGTTCAATGTAAATAGTCTTCCTGGTAAGGATGATACTAATTATACAGATTATGTTATCATATTTGCGATACCTAATAACGTAAATATATAATCTGCGTTCTTCAATGGATTTACTCATAACCCAGGACTATCAGTCCCTATTGTATTAAACTAGTTACTTCAGTACTACCAGTACATAATCTATTATACTAGTTACTTCAGTACTACCAGTACATAATGTACAGTCGTGGCCAAAAGTATAGAGAATGACAGAAATATAAATTTTCACAAAGGCTGCTGCCTCAGTGTCTTTAGATATTTTTGTCAGATGTTACTATGCAATACTGAAGTATATTTACAAGCATTTCATAAGTGTCAAAGGCTTTTATTGACAATTACATGAAGTTGATGCAAAGAGTCAATTTTTGCAGTGTTGACCCTTCTTTTTCAAGACCTCTGCAATCCGCCCTGGCATGCTGTCAATTAACTTCTGGGCCACATCCTGACTGATGGCAGCCCATTCTTGCATAATCAATGCTTGGAGTTTGTCAGAATGTGTGGGTTTTTGTTTGTCCACCTCTTGAGGATTGACCACAAGTTCTCAATGGGATTAAGGTCTGGGGAGTTTCCTGGCCATGGACCCAAAATATTGATGTTTTGTTCCCAGAGCCACTTAGTTATCACCTTTGCCTTATGGCAAGGTGCTCCATCATGCTGGAAAAGGCATTGTTCGTCACCAAACTGTTCCTGGATGGTTGGGAGAAGTTGCGCTCGGAGGATGTGTTGGTACCATTCTTTATTCATGGCTGTGTTCTTAGGCAAATTTGTGAGTGAGCCCACTCCCTTGGCTGAGAAGCAACCCCACACATGAATGGTCTTAGGATGCTTTACTGTTGGCATGACACAGGACTGATGGTAGCGCTCACCTTGTCTTCTCCGGACAAGCTTTTTTCCGGATGCCCCAAACAATCGGAAAGGGGATTCATCAGAGAAAATGACTTTACCCCAGTCCTCAGCAGTCCAATCCCTGTACCGTTTGCAGAATATCAGTCTGTCCCTGATGTTTTTCCTGGAGAGAAGTGGCTTCTTTGCTGCCCTTCTTGACACCAGGCCATCCTCAAAGTCTTTGCCTCACTGTTTGTGCAGATGCACTCACACCTGCCTGCTGCCATTCCTGAGCAAGCTCTGTACGGGTGGTGCCCCGATCCTGCAGCTGAATCAACTTTAGGAGACGGTCCTGGCGCTTGCTGGACTTTCTTAGGCGCCCTGAAGCCTTCGTCACAACAATTGAACCGCTCTCCTTTAAGTTCTTGATGATCCGATAAATGGTTGATTTAGGTGCAATCTTACTGTCAGCAATATCCTTGCCTGTGAAGCCCTTTTTGTGCAAAGCAATGATGACGGCACGTGTTTCCTTGCAGGTAACCATTGTTGAGAGGAAGAACAATGATTCCAAGCACCACCCTCCTTTTGAAGCTTCCAGTCTGTTATTCGAACTCAATCAGCATGACCGAGTGATCTCCAGCCTTGTCCTCGTCAACACTCACACCTGTGTTAACGAGAGAATCACTGACATGATGTCAGCTGGTCCTTTTGTGGCAGGGCTGAAATGCAGTGGAAATGTTTTTTGGGGATTCAGTTAATTTGCATGGCAAAGAGGGACTTTGCAATTAATTGCAATTCATCTGATCACTCTTCATAACATTCTGGAGTATATGCCAATTGCCATCATACAAACTGAGGCAGCAGACTTTGTGAAAATTTATATTTGTGTCATTCTCAACTTTTGGCCACAACTGTATTATACAAGTACTTCAGGACTATCAGTCCCTATTGTATTATACTTGCACTTCAGTACTGTCAGGGTGGTACTGAGAGTGCACTGTGTGTGAAGGTGCTCACTCTTGTGTGAAGGAGGTTTTTGTACAGAGACTTCACCAGAATGAATCACTGTGGTACACTTTTGGAAGCGGCACAAAACTGGTGTTGAAAAGTAAGTACATTTTTGTCTTTCTCTCATAAAACTAAATGTAATCATGCTATTGAACAACGTTATGAGATGTTATCATCTTCTCCAGAGGAGAGACTTCTAGGCTATATCTTTTTAGAGATTTCTGTGGACAGATTGGATGATTTTTAGAGGGCAGAGTCAACGAAGTGAGCATTATTATTTGGTAATAAAACCGTAAGTATTCTAACGTAAAAAGGGCACATTTTGATATACAGTAGTGCATGTCAGCTCATTGTTCGTTCAAGATGTAGCAACTACTATTTATATAATATAAGCAACACTGTATTGTATTCATAGTAGATGTTAACACTGACATGGTTTCAAGGGGAACCACCTCTATAGTTTTGAATAGTATTTTGAGGTAATTTGGGGCTTGTATCTCAGTAGATTTGACATATATTGATAGTTCATGTCTTATTTAAAATTGTGAATATTAAATGATACTGTACCCAGACTATATGAAAGTGATTTTTTAGTCTAGGACTAGGCTTCATCTGTTTCCAGGAACCCCCCCCCCCCCCCCCCCCCCCCTAGTGTTTTATTGCTCTTGGTGTGCTAAACTGTAGAGCATTTATCTGATGGATTGTTAATCTAAAAATCCATCCAGAGTTCTTTTGCCATTATCTTCATAGATTCAGTGTTTCAGTGTTGTCGGTTGTTCTCTGTACTGTAGCTAGTTGTTCATCCTGTGTGTATTGTTGCTCTGAAATGGTTTTGTAAACTGATAACAGTTTCTCCTCTGATAATGTTATAGAGTAGTAGTAACTGACCCTCTCCTCTCCTAATGTTATAGTAGTAGTAACTGACCCTCTCCTAATGTTATAGAGTAGTAGTAGTAGTAACTGACCCTCTCCTAATGTTATAGAGTAGTAGTAGTAGTAACTGACCCTCTCCTCTCCTAATGTTATAGAGTAGTAGTAGTAGTAACTGACCCTCTCCTAATGTTATAGAGTAGTAGTGGTAGCTCACCCTCTCCTCTCTCCTCTTTTCCAGCTGGTCCCTCTGTCAGGCCCACAGTGTCTCTGCTCCCCCCGTCCTCTGAGCAGCTCTCCGGGGGCTCGGCCACACTGGCCTGCCTGCTGAGTGACTACTCCCCCCAGGGGGCGATGGTGAGCTGGGAGGTAGACGGGGCGGATGTGAAGGAGGGGGTCCTGACCACCACAGAAGAAGAGAAGGGTGGCCACTACAGTCGCAGCAGCACCCTGACCCTGAGCAAGGCACGCTGGGAAGAGGGAGAGGTCTACACCTGCAGGGTCGCCCACGACGACACCAGTGACTCGGCCGCCTTCCGGAAAAGTCACTGTAGTGTCTAGAAGCCATTGTAGGGGGCTAGAGAGTCCCCACATGGTGCAAGTGAAGGAAACATGAGTGTTTTAGAGCTGAAGGTTACAGTATAATAGTGAATAATATCAGTAGTGCTGTGTGATAAACTATTTTGAGATTTAGTTGTACATGTCGTCTTGCCTCTGAGTTCAAATAAAGCTTGTTTTGATTCAGAAATAACCGCAAGAGTTCATTTAATCATGATTCCAATGATCTCTATCTCATGAATAGGCAGCACATTTCATACTATTTTATATCAATCAGGTTCATAATTTACCATTGTAGCATATAGCTACTCTCATGTTTTCAAACAGAATTAAAAGGGCATCTGATCCAACAAATACTCTGCATTAATTTCTACAACTGAATGATCCTGTTAAACTGTAGCATCAATAGCAGTGATAATGATTAGTGATATTTGATAATAAACCTCTAAGATCTGCTCTCAAAATTCACACTGCTAAATAGTTATTTTCATAACCTTTTTTTTATTTACAATGTTTATTAAATTAGATGTTTTAGCAATGGTTTTCAACAATGTGTATTCTACACTTCATTATATTTCCCCTGGTCTTCTCTACCTCCAACACTCTGGGGACAGGGTGAACATCTGGTGACAATGTTGCTCTATTCTGGGACAAGCAGAACCACCCAGCCCTGTCTATGTAAATCTCAGTTTCACTTCCACAGCTACCACACTAGCAGTTGAACAGTTTCACTGACTGAAATACCCTGGACTGGGCCAGATTTGAGGGATTGGCTGGTTTTCATAACCTCTATGGTGGATGCAGGAAGTGAAACATAACATATATGCCATAATGTAATTAATGACAGATAAAATGAGTATTATACTTTATGTAGATAGTGTAGTGTATATGTGTGTCATGGTTCAGTCCAGCATCAGGTGTCAATCACAGGTCTAGCAGTCAGTAACCTATTCAGGACAAAAAGTTTACACTTTGCTGTGGATTAATACTTCCATTTACATCAGACATTTGATATGGGAACTTGTTCTGGGGGGCTGAAGTGGTTATAACTTTGAATTAATGAAGAGGTCAAAACACCTTTGGTTTGGCTTCTCATGTGGACTGGTAATGGCTCACATTTGACCTGTGTACCTACATTGTCCAGCAGACAAATGACAACTATCGTGTGAGCGGACCAAGTAATTGGGCGTCACTCAAAAGCAGGAAGGTTGAACAAACGAGTCAGGAGTAGGTTTTCTTGATTGAACATAGTTCTATATTGAGGGCATTTGGTCAACAAACGTAATCAACGAAAATCTCCCAAGGGAAAAAGAAAACATATCTTCTTCTCCAGATCAAAACAGGAACACAATATGATTGTCTTTAAACTACAACAAAAAGTCACGGCATTGTCACCGTCTTAATGGTTCTTCATAGATAGCTCCTCTGTCTCGGTGGCCATCTTCCAGAGATAGTTTCCCTTTCTGCTGGTTCCATACTCTCTCTTATAGGGGAAGGAGAATATCTCATTAGTAGTGTCAGCTGTGCTTAATTGCCTCTGGTTACCTTGTCTCCCATGCCTTGTTGGGCTACCATCCGTGAGCCCAGCCTGCCCTCTGGTGGTCCTTCCACAATCGTCTACACATGACTGTATCTTGTTGACTGTACCTAAGGCCCGTACAGAGCTGGGGGCAAAAAGTGTTCCAGTTCTCTGGCTCTTTCACTTGGAAGGAGCTAAAAAGGGACATGAGATTGCAGGAGCTCGTCTCTTTGACTGACTACTGTAGCTATGGTAAAAACTATGGTGGACAATGAAGTGGGGGGTTGTCAATGTTTTAACCCCTAAATGCACCACATCTCCCCAAATAATTATTTTCTTCTCAATTTGTAAATTGATGTTTTTAATCTGTAGTGCTTTGTGTTTTATGTTGTAATTGTGTGTAAACTTTGTGTGCTGCTATTTTGACCAGGTCTCTCGTAAAATATATGTTTAATCTCAGAGACTAACCTGAGGTAAAATTAAATAAAACATGGGTTTCAAAACATCTAACTTTTATAAGTGAACTTTCAGGTCATGACAAACATAACTAGTCACAACCTTGATAACGATGATGATGGGGAACATGGGATCTGAATGATGCTTTCTAAACATATTCAAAGTTGACCTCCTCTACTGACCAGTGTTCCATGTCACTGTCTCTTCCCCTTCAGCACCTGTAGTAGGTCCCAGCTGTAGCAGTACAGTCACTGTGCAGTCTGACTGAGGGAGGTTTTTGTATGGCTCTGTATCACTGTGTGAACACTGGACCACTGTGTAAACTCTGACAGTAGTAATCTCCTGCATCTTCAGCCTGGACTCCACTGATGGTCAGAGTGAAGTCACTCCCAGATCCACCGCCACTGAATCTAGATGGAGTCCCAGAATGGAGTGTGTTCCCTGGGAGCATCATTAGTTTGGGTTTTTCTCCTGGTTTCTGTTGGTACCAGGATAGACACTCTTGGTTCCATGACTGACCATTGTAACAATTACTATACACATTACTGCTGGCTTTACAGTTCAGAGAGACTGTCTGTCCTTGGAGAACAGTTTTCACTGCAGGAGTCTGGGTCACAGTGACCTGTCCTCTGGATTCTGAAACAGAGAAAACAAGTAATTGTACATTTCCTGGAATTAAAGACACAATCTCAGTCTTTCAGTTCACTCAAATTGTTTACTTTTCATTGTACAAACACAACTCTTATTGTTTTGTACCTTCGATGTAGAAAGCAAGTGTCCAGATGAAGATGGTGATAAAAGTCATGGTTGTTGTGGGTTCTGTTGTCATGAAGAACAGCTCTCAGTCATGAAGTGGTAAACTCACAGGGATATAAATGCTCTAAGAGCAGAAGGACAGATGCATTATGCAAATTAATGTTTCAAATCTATTTTAGTTTCCAAGTAGGCTCCCATTAGAATATATTTTGTCCTGCATGAGCTTTCTTTTATAATAACTAGGTGGTGCTTATATTTGTCCTATTTCACGCATGTGTGAATTAATAATGTTTATTTTTTAAATATCCCAACTCCCCCCGAGACAGCCTCGGAGAGGGGGGTCACGGCCAGGATCTGCCATTATCAACTGTGACCCTGGAGCAATTAGCGTTAAGTGCCTTGCTAAAGGAAACATCGACAGGTGTTTCACCGTGTCGGCCTGGGGATTTGGACTAGCAACCTTTTGTTTACTGGCCCAACACGCTAACCGCTAGCTACATGCCACCCCTTTAATAACATCAAACTGCAACTGTTTACTCAGATCACTAATGTATGGCAACTTTTATGTCACACCACTATTATATTTTTATTCTGATGATGATCAGATATGATGAACTGTCTGTTCACTCATGCTTGGTCTCTCATGTAAGTTCCTCTAATCAGTTAGTGAACACTTCTCTAAACTAAAGCTGGTAGGATTCCTCTGGTAGTGTTGTCTGTCCTCTGTGACTATACCACCACTGTTAATTCTGAGATCAACATGTTTAATAAAGGAATATACAACATGGATCACTATCAATAATGCTGCTGCTGTTGTCTTTCATATGGACAATATAGAGGAATACTAGCAACACTGATCTAATGCTCGACTGTACCTACAGACTAGGAGAACACCTGATACACAGAGGACAAAATACTAATCTGGATTTAAGAGACAATTCATATTTGTATGATCTAGAAACAGCTAATATGAAGTGTTTGTTCTAACTGGAAGATGTTAAAGTGTATCTGTGTTGATTCTGATTCTGTATGAGTGATCTTCACTGTAACAGCTGCAGCAACACAACACAGAGAGGTTTTTGTACCAGCAGTAATAGGGATTGTATCACTGTGGTGGACTTTTGGTAGCGGCACCAGACTTGATGTTGGAAGTAAGTAAACACAAAATTAACAGTTTTATTCACCTTTTGATGTCATGTTTCAATTTCTCTATACATTTTGCCTTGACTCTGAGGATTTTTCAAATGAACTTTTTTAGATGATTTAAACAAAATACACAAGTCCTACACATACTATGGCCAATATGAATGTTATTACGTCTAATCAAATTTGACCTGCCTTTAAACTATAAAAGTGATTAGCCTACATTTTAGATTAGTGTTATGAAAAAATATACTGCACCTACAGTAGTAGGAAATGTACTAGAAAAAGTCAGGTTTGGTCAATGTTAAGGAAATCAAAATGAAAAACACTTTATTTCTAATTGAGTAGATTAAATCATTTCTGAAAAGTATTCATACTATATCAGAGTTAATTATTTGAACCACAGTCTAAAGAAATTAAGCTTGCCAAATGTGCAGGATGTTTTTGTACGAGCAGTAATAGGGATTGTATCCCTGTGGCACACTTTTGGTAGCGGCACCAGACTTGAGGTTGGAAGTAAGTAACACGCTCTTTGATATTTCTTTCAGATTATTTTTGGGGGTATTTTACGTTGTGAAATTCTGTCTCTATGAAAATATTGCTTTTTTACATATTTTACATATTTTTTTTTTCTATTACTTTTGACTAAGCCTTCTTTCAAATTAAATGTTATTTAACCAATATGTTCAAATGAAGGTGTTAATTTAAATGTGTGGTTTGATGGACTGCAGAGGATAGTTCTAGTATGATAACTATTTAATAATATGGAATATAGTTGTTGCATTGTGTATTACTGTTTGTGTGAGAGTTTAAAATATATATTTTTATTATCTTTAACTCAAATATTTTGGTTAAATGTGGCTTTTGACTGAGCCTTCTTTCAAATAAATATTTATTGAATCAAAATGATAAATTGTAGGTTTATTTGTATGTCTGATTTGTATAATTGCAGAATATCACTCCTAACTCTGGTATAATAACTAATAGTATTGTATATAGTATTCATCATTGCTGCATTGTGTTCATGGTAGACTTCACTGTTAGTGTGAAGACAAAGGGTCTCAGTTATGGTTGTAACTGACTTCATAATCTAACATGGATGATATGTGATGAAAATACTATGAATATGAGTAGGCTATTCTGATCAGATCCAATACTAAACAATATCTGAATGACATGTATAACTGACACCATATGACTAGTAACTCTAGTTATTTAAACACTTTATACTTGTTTGGTTCATAAATCTGCTCTGTATCATATTACTTTAGTGTTTTCTCCACATCTTTTAAACAATCTAACTTTAACATTCATATTTAGAGGGCATTTCCAATTCACTATATTTTGTTGTGTCCTTTGCTGAAGATAATCTCTTACTGTAGCTGTACTTGATGTAGTTACTTAGTTGATGTGATCTGTTTGTTCCAGGTAACAGTGCCCCCACCCTCACCGTCCTGCCCCCCTCTAGTGAGGAGCTGTCCAGTACAACAACAGCCACACTGTCGTGTCTGGCCAACAAGGGCTTCCCCTCAGACTGGACCATGAACTGGAAAGTGGACGGGACCAGCAAGACGCAGGAGGCCAGTTCTAGGGTCCTGGAGAAGGACGGCCTGTACAGCTGGAGCAGCACCCTGACTCTCACTGGCCAGGAGTGGACCAAGGCAGGAGAGGTGACCTGTGAAGCCCAGCAGAAATCCCAGACTCCAGTCACCAAGACCCTGAGGAAGGCTGACTGTTCTGGGTAGGACCCCTCAGTCACACACCCCTGTGGAGAGAGGCTGCTGGTTCCTCTGCTTTGACTCTGTTCTGAGATCAGATGTTGTCTGTCTTATTGATCACTGACATGTAGACTAACAGAGGGCTTTGCTTGAGTTCATGTGTCAATCCTCTCTGTAGATTGAGGTTGTATCAGTGTTAGATGTGATTAGATGTGATGTGTTCTGTTTTATTACTATTAGATACTGTAGGAATGTTTGCTTTGATGCTTTGATGAATTGATGAAAATAAAGATTTCCCTTTGGAACAAATATTTTTGTCTCTTTTAATAATTAGACATTTGCCTTAAATGTTGTTGAATGGTATAGACATATATTAATAAAGCCTGATTCACAGTTTCTTTGAAAACTATCAGACCTACATGTCATTGCTTAGTTATTTATGTTCTCACTTGAAACCACATCTTCAACCAGCAAATCAAATCAAATGTTAGTCACATGCGCCAAATACAACAGATGTAGACCTACAGAGAAATGCTTAAGTACGAGCCCCTAACCAACAATGCAGTTTAAAAAAAATACGGATAAGAATAAGAAATAAAAGCAACAAGTATTTAAAGAGTAGGAGTAAAATAACAGTAGCGAGACTATATACAGGGGGGTACCGATACAGAGTCAATGTGCGGGCACCAGTTAGTTGAGGTAGTATGTACATGTAGGTAGAGTTATTAAATTGACTATGCATAGATGACAACAGAGACCAGCAGTGGTGTAAAGAGGGTGAGAGGGGGGAGGGCATTGCAAATAGTCTGGGTAGCCATTTGACTAGATATTCAGGAGTCTTATGGCTTGGGGGTAGAAGCTGTTTAGAAGCCTCTTGGACCTAGACTTGGCACTCCGGTACCACGTGCGGTAGCAGAGAGAACAGTCTATGACTAGGGTGGCTGGAGTCTTTGACAATTTTTAGGGCCTTCCTCTGACACCGCCTGGTATAGAGGTCCTGGATGGCAGGAAGCTTGGCTCCAGTGATGTACTGGGCCATACACATTACCTTCTGTAGTGCCTTGTGGTCAGAGGCCGAGCAGTTGCCATACCAGGCAGTGACGCAACCAGTCAGGATGCTCGATGGTGCAGCTGTAGAACCTTTTGAGGATCTGAGGACCCATGCCAAATCTTTTCAGTCTCCTGAAGGGGAATAGGTTTTGTCATGCCCTCTTCACGACTGTTTTGGTGTGCTTGGACCATGTTAGTTTATTGGTGATGTGGACACCAAGGAACTTGAAGCTCTCAACCTGCTCCACTGCAGCCCCATCGATGAGAATGGGGGCGTGCTCGGTCCTCTTTTTCCTGTAGTCCACAACACTCTCCTTTGTCTTGATCACATTGAGGGAGAGGTTGTTGTCCTGGCACCACATGGCCAGGTCTTTGACCTCCTCCCTATAGGCTGTCTCGTCGTTGTCGGTGATCAGGCCTGCCACTGTTGTGTCATCGGCAATTTTAATTTATGGTGTTGGAGTCATGCTTGGCCATGCAGTCATGGGTGAACAGGGAGTACAGGAGGGGACTTAGCACGCATCCCTGAGGGGCCCCTGTGTTGAGGATCAGCGTGGCAAATGTGTTGTTACCTACCCTTACCACCTGGGGGCTGCCCGTCAGGAAGTTCAGGATCCAGTTGCAGAGGGAGGTGTTTAGTCCCAGGGTCCTTAGCTTAGTGATGAGCTTTGAGGGCACTATGGTGTTGAAAGCTTAGCTGTAGTCAATGAATAGCACTCTCACAGGTGTTCCTTTTGTCCAGGTGGGAAAGGGCAGTGTGGAGTGCAATAGAGATTGCATCATATGTGGATCTGTTGTGGCGGTATGCAAATTGGAATGGGTCTAGGGTTGCTGGGATGATGTTGTAGATGTGAGCCATGACCAGCCTTTCAAAACACTTCATGTCTACAGACGTGAGTGCTACGGGTCGGTAGTCATTTAGGCACGTTACCACTTGCCAGTTGGTCAGCACATGCTCGCAGTACATGTCCTGGTAATCCATCTCGCCCTGCGGCCTTGTGAATGTTGACCTGTTTAAAAGTCTTACTCACATCGGCTGCGGAGAGCGTGATCACACAGTCTTCCATGACAGTTGGTGTTCTCATGCATGTTTCATTGTTATTTGCCTCGAAGCGAGCATAGAAGTAGTTTAGCTTGTCTGGTAGGCTTGTGTCACTGTGCAGCTCTTGGGTGTAATTCCCTTTGTAGTCTATAATGGTTTGCAAGCCCTGCCACATCCGACTAGCGTCAGAGCAAGTGTAGTACAAGTCGATCTTAGTCCTGTATTGACGCTTTGCCTTTTTGATGGTTCGTCGGAGGATATAGCGGGATTTCTTATCAGCTTCCGGGTTAGAGTCCCGCTCCTTGAAAGCGGCAGCTATAGCCTTTAGCTCAGTGCGGATGCTGCCTGTAATCCATGGCTTCTGGTTGGGGTATGCATGTACGGTCGGTCACTGTGGGGGGGACGTCATCGATGCACTTATTGATGAAGCCAATGACTGATGTGGTGTTCCTCAATGCCATCGGAGGAATCCCGGAACATATTAGTCTGTGCTAGCAAAACAGTCCTGTAGCTTAGCATCTGCTTCATCTGACCACTTTTTTTATTGATCGAGTCACTGGTGCTTCCTGCTTTAATTTGAGCTTGGAATCAGGAGGATAGAATTATGGTCAGATTTGCCAAATGGAGGGGGAGGGAGAGCTTTGTATGCGTCTCTGTGTGTGGAGTATAGGTGGTCCAGAGTTATTTTTCCTCTGGTTGCACATTTAACATGCTGATAGTTTTGGTAAAACGGATTTAAGTTGCCCTGCATTAAAGTTCCCGGCTACTAGGAGCACCGCCTCTGGGTGAACGTTTTCTTGTTTGCTTATGGCGGAATACAGCTCATTCAATGCTATCTTAGTGCCAGCCTCTGACTGTGGTTGTATGTAAACAGCTACGAAGAATACAGATGGAAACTCTCTCGGTAGGTAGTGTGATCTAAGGTTTATCATGAGATACTCTACTGAAGGTGTGCAATAGCTCGAGACTTCCTTAGATATCGTGCACCAGCTGTTATTTACAAAAATACATATTCTGCCGCCCCTTGTCTTACCAGACGTCGCTGTTCTATCCTCCCGGGAACATCGTATAACCAGCCAGCTGTATGTTGATGTTGTCGTCGTTCAACAATGACTCCATGAAGCATAAGATGTTACAGTTTTTATTGTCCTGTTGGTAGTTTAATCTTCCTCGAAACTCGTCGATGTTATTCTCCAAAGATTGCACGTTTGCTAGCAGAATGGAGGGAAGTGGGGGTTTATTAGATTTGCCTACGAATTATCAGAAGTCAGACCGCCATTTTCGGCCCCTCTTTCACTGCCTCCTCTTCACGCAGATCACTGGGATTGGGGCCTGTTCCCGAGGAAGCAGTATATCCTTTGCGTCGGGCTCGTCAGAGTCGTAAAAGGAAATGAAGGACTCCCGCTAGTCCGTGGTAATCGCAGTCTTGATTTCTAGAAGTTATTTTCGGTCATAATAGACGGTAGCGGCAACATTATGTACAAAATAAGTCAAATAAGTACAAACAACACAGAAAAATTGACGTAAAATGTCTGCCTTCTTCTCCGGCACCATTTTACAGCAGTTCATATTAACACAAGATGCTACAATGTTAACAGATTAACAGGAGAGGTCTAGATACTACAACGTTAACAGATTAACAGGAGAGGTCTAGATCCTAGAATGCTAACAGATTAACAGGAGAGGTCTACATACTACAACGTTAGCAGATTAACAGGAGAGGTCTAGATATTACAACATTAACAGATTAACAGGAGACGTCTAGATACTACAACGTTAACAGATTAACAGGAGAGGTCTAGATACTACAACGTTAACAGATTAACAGGAGAGGTCTAGATACTAAACTCAGCAAAAAAAGAAACGTCCTCTCACTGTCAAATGCATTTATTTTCAGCAAACATACGTGTAAATATTTGTATGAACATAACAAGATTCAACAACAGACATAAACTGAGCAAGCTCCACAGACATGTGACTAACAGATATTGAATAATGTGTACCTGAACAAAGGGGGGTCAAAATCAAAAGTAACAGTCACAGTAACAGTAACAGGTGTGGCCACCAGCTGCATTAAGTACTGCAGTGCATCTCCTCCTCATGGACTGCACCAGATTTGCTGTGAGATGTTACCCCACTCTTCCACCAAGGCACCTGCAAGTTCCCAGACATTTCTGGGGGGAATGGCCCTAGCCCTCACCCTCCAATCCAACAGGTCCCAGACGTGCGCAATAGGATTGAGATCCGGGCTCTTCGCTGGCCATGGCAGAACACTGTTATTCCTGTCTTGCAGGAAATCACACACAGAATGAGCAGTATGGCTGGTGGCATTGTCATGCTGGAGAGTCATGTCAGGAGGAGCATGCAGGAAGGGTACCACATGAGGGAGGAGGATGTCTTCCCTGTAACGCACAGCATTGAGATTATTCCACAATAAAAAATATTGCAGGCAAACAAGATATAAGACAAAAAAAAACTAAACAACAGTCCCAGTCTCGAATCTCTGGAAGACTGAAACAGGTTTCCCGCAAGAATTTCCCAGTATTTAGCACCATCCATCATTCCTTCAATATTGACCAGTTTCACAGTCCCTGACGATGAAAAACATCCCCACAGCAGCATGCTGCCACCACCATGCTTCACTGTGGGGATGGTATTCTTAGGGTGATGAGAGGTGTTTGGTTTGCGCCAGACATAGCGTTTTCCTTGATGGCCATAAAGCTCAATTTTAGTCTCATCTGACCAGAGTACCTTCTTCCATATGTTTGGGGAGTCTCCCACATGCCTTTTGGCAAACACCAAACATGTTTGCTTATTTTTTCTGGCCACTCTTCCGTAAAGCCCAGCTCTGTGGAGTGTACGGCATAAAGTGGTCCTATGGACAGATACTCCAATCTCCGCTGTGGAGCTTTGAAGCTCCTTCAGGGTTATCTTTGGTCACTTTTTTGCCTCTCTGATTAATGCCCTCCTTGCCTGGTCCGAGAGATTTGGTGGGATGCCCTCTCTTGGCAGGTTTGTTGTGGTGCCATATTCTTTCTTTCTTTCAATTTTTTAAATAATGGATTTAATGGTGCTCTGTGGGATGTTCAAAGGTTTGGATATTTTTTTATAACCAACCCTGATCTGTACTTCTCCACAACTTTGTCCATGACCTGTTTGGAGAGCTCCTTGGTCTTCATTTTGCCGCTTGCTTGGTGGTGCCCCTTTCTTAGTGGTGTTGCAGACTCTGGGGCCTTTCAAAACAGGTGTATATATACTGAGATGTATATATACTGTGACACTTAGATTGCACACAGGTGGACTTTATTTAACTTATTATGTAACTTCTGAAGGCAATTGGATGCACCAGATCTTATTTAGGGGCTTCATAGCAAAGGGGTCGAATACATATGCACACACCACTTTTCACCAAGGGGGGTGAATACTTTTGTAAAGCACTGTATATACTCATAAAGACAGTAAGCTAATGTTAATGAACATTTGATCGATCACACCTGTATTGAGCTACATTTGTTTTACAAGATCCACATCATTCCACCGGTATCACATCTTCAACATAGTCATAGAGTATTTTCTACCTCCAACCCTCTGGGAACAGAGTGAACATCTGGTGACAGTGCTGCTCTATTCTGGGACAAGCAGAACCACCCAGCCCTGTCTATGTAAATCTCAGTTTCACTCCCACAGCTACCAGTCTAGCAGTTGAACAGTTTCACTGCCTGAAATACCCTGGACTGGGCCAGATGTGAGGGATTGGACTGGTTTTAACCTCTATGGTGGATTCAGAGAGGGAGACATAACAGATATTCCACCATGTAATTAATGACAGATAAAATGGGTATTATACTTCATGAGGATAGTTTATGTACAAGTAGTTTACATGCGTCTCATGTTGAATTCAGCACCAGGTCTCATTCACAGAGCTAACAGTCAGTAACCTACTCATGAAAAAAGTTAATATGCTGCTGTTGATGATCACATCCATTGAATTTCCACAGTTGGTTGTAAGGTCCATTTGTGGACTTTTGAGGGTTTGGGAGCCTGAGGCGATTGTAACTTTCAAGTAATGTTCAATTACGTGAATAAAAAGGGCAAAAATACAATGAATTCCAGTCAGTTTCCACCTTCCAGTGATCATTGGCAAGGCCAGCCCGCTCATTAGGCAGGATTAGGCGGCATTTTTTGAGCTGAACTGACCAAGACACACATCCAGCAACACATAAAACCTCACATAATTTTGCCCAAAAACAATAATAATTTCTCTCAACCAGTGGCATATGGGCTTTTTAGGTGAGCGCTGATGCAGCCCTATGATAAGCAGTGCCCACTTTGACAAAGGCAGGGGCACAAAACATTTTGCTTGTCCATTCCCAGTGCTCCTCTCCAGGGTGCTGTTGGAGAGACACATCGCTGCGGCGTTCCACCAACGTTCCATAGAAAATAATAATCTAACATAAATCATGTCACGGACATAGGATATGGTAGAAAGAGTATGTGGCTTTTTCTGTAGCCTACAGGACATCAAATGTATGACAGTGTAATGAGACGGACACTTACATCATGCAGGTTTCTCCGATCAATTTCTCTATTTATTTCACCTTTATTTAACCAGGTAGGCCAGTTGAGAACAAATTCTCATCTACAACTGCGACCTGGACAAGATAAAGCAAAGCAGTGCGTCAAAAACAACAAAACAGAGTTACACATAAACAAAGGTACAGTCAATAACACAAAAGAAAATAAAAATATATGTACAGAGTGCAAATGTAGAAGAGTAGGGAGGTAGGCAATAAATAGGCCCTAGAGGAGACAATAATTACAATTTAGCGGCAGGTAGCCTAGTGGTTAGAGCATTGGACTAGTAACCGAAAGGTTGCAAGATCAAATCCCTGAGCTCACACTGTAAAAATCTGTCGTTCTGTTAACCCACTGTTCCTAAGCTGTTATTGAACATAAGAATTTGTTCTTAACTGACTTGCCTGGTAAAATAAATAAATACTGGAGTAATATATGTGCAGATGATGATGTGCAAGTAGAGATACTGGGGTGCAAGAGGGTAAGTAATAATATGGGGATGAGGTAGTCAGGTGTGCTATTTACAGATTGGCTGTGTACAGGTACAGTGATGGGTAAGCTGCTCAGACAGCTGATGCTTAAAGTTAGAGAGGGAGATATAAGACTCCAGCTTCAGAGAGTTTTGCAATTCATTCCAGTCATTGGCAGCAGAGAACTGGAAGAAAAGGCAGCCAAAGGAATTGTTGGCTTTGGGGATGACCAGTGCAATTTACCTCCTGGAGCGCATGTTACGGGTGGGTGTTGCTATGGTGACCAGTGAACTGACATAAGGCGGGGCTTTACGTAGCAAAGACATATAGATGACCTGGAGCCAGTGGGTTTGGTGACGGATATGTAGTGAGGGCCAGCCAACGAGAGCATACAGGTCTCAGTGGTGGGTAGTATATGGGGTTTTGGTGATAAAACGGATGCCACTGTGATAGACTACATTCAGTTTGCGTGTTGGGGGCTATTTTGTAAATGACATTGCCGAAGTAAAGGATCAGTAGGATAGTCAGTTTTACGAGGGTAAGTTTGGCGACATGAGTGAAGGAGGTTTTTTTGCAAAATAGGAAGCCGATTCTAGATTTAATTTTGGATTGGAGATGCTAAATGTGAGTCTGGAAGGAGAGATTACAGTCTAACCAGACACCTAGGTATTTGTAGTTGTCCACATATTCTAGGTCAGTACCGTCCAGAGTAGTGATGCTAGTCGGGTGGGAGGGTACGAGCAGCAATCGGTTGAAGAGCATGCACTTAGTTTTACTAGCATTTAAGAGCAGTTGGAGGCCACGGAAGGAGTGTTCTATGGCGTTGAAGCTCGTTTGGAGGTTTGTTAGCACAGTGTCCAAAGAAGGTCCAGATGTATACAGAACGGTGTCGTCTGTGTAGAGGTGGATCAGAGAATCACCAGCAGCAAGAGTGACATCATTGATATGTACAGAGAAAAGAGTCGGCCCGAGAATTGAACCCTCTGGCACCCCCATAGAGACTGCCAGAGGTTCGGACAACATGCCCTCCGATTTGACAGACTGAACTCTATCTGAGAAGTACAGTAGTTGGTGAACCAGGCGAGGCAGTCATTTGAGAAGCCAAAGCCATTGAGTCTGCCGATAAGAATACTGTGATTGACAGAGTCAAAAGCCTTGGCCAGGTCGATGAAGACGGCTGCACAGTACTGTCTTTTATCGATGGTGGTTATGATATCGTTTAGGACCTTGAGCGTGGCTGAGGTGCACCCATGACCAGCTCGGAAACCAGATTGCATAGTGGAGAAGGTACGGTGGGATTCGAAATGGTCGGTGATCTGTTTATTTACTTGACTTTAGAAGATTTTTGAAAGGCAGGGCAGGATGGATATAGGTCTATAACAGTTTGGGTCTAGAGTGTCTCCCCCTTTGAAGAGGGGGATGACCGCGGCAGATTTCCAATCTTTGGGGATCTCAGACGATACGAAAGAGAGGTTGAATAGGTTAGTAATAGGGGTTGCAACAATTTCGGCGGATCATTTTAGAAAGAGAGGGTTCAGATTGTCTAGCCCAGCTGATTTGTAGGGATCCAGATTTTGCAGTTCTTTCAGAACATCAGCTGTCTGGATTTGGGTGAAGGAGAAGCGGGGGTGGGGGGGGGGGGGTTGGGCAAGTTGCTGCAGGGGTTGCTGAGATGTTGGCCAGGGTTGGGGTAGCCAGGTGGAATGCATGGCCAGCCGTGGAAAAATGCTTATTGAAATGATCGGTGGTGATTTTTCGGTGGTGTAGTATCTGGGATCTACATCTGTTTATATTAGTTACTATGCTGTTACTAAGCAGTGATGTATTATGACAGTGTACGTTACTACACCTAATAGGAAATGCACATGCGCACTAGTGTGCCCGGGATCTGTAGAGCACGAGAGGTTTTGACTAAACGAAAACTAACTGTACTCCCGTCTCCTGCCTGGTCATTTCTCCACAACACAAATATCACAGTGGCGACGAGGTGATTAAACTTCTTTAACGGACATTGCTTGAAGGGAAGAATGTTGCGTGAGTAATGAAACTCAAAATAATTACGTAATTCGTCAGTTATTTTTTATTTTCTTTCGCCAGTAAAAAAAGGCTAAGCACTGCTAGCAGGTACAGTGTTCAGGAGCTGCCAAGTAGCAAGACTATTGGAGTCCAGAATAGCGACACTGCCCTCTGGTGGTTAAATAAAAAAAAACTGTCATTGAACCCATTGAAATTAGGCGATCTCAGTGGAGAAATATTGTCAAGAAAAAAAAAAAGGAAGAAGGAACGCAACACGGTGTGTACATTATTACAAATGAGTGCAGTGAACTAAGTAATTGCAGAAACTTCTGAAGTGAAGAATTAGATGAAAATTAAGGAATACAAGGAATGAGGAAACTGAACAATTAACTGTGAAAATGGCAACCATTGGTCGAGTACCAGAGTATGAGGCTACAAAAGAGGATTTTGATTCCTATTTGGAGCGTTTTGAGCGTTGGCTGGCTGCAAATGAAATCAAAGATGAAAAGAAAGCAGACGTATTTCTCAGTGTTTTGGGTCCAACTGAGTATGGATTGCTGAAAGGTCTCATTGAACCAATAAAAGCAGTGGAGTTGAACTATGCAGAACTGACTGAAACTCTTTCAAGGCATTTCAAGCCTAAGCCAATTCTCATTGCAGAACGTTTCAGATTTTACCAACGTCACCAGAGTCAAGGGGAAACCGTGGCTGACTACATTTTTGCACAATTTCTTGATGATGCTCTTCGAGACAAGTTTGTATGTGGTCTCACAGGTGAAGCATATCACAGAAGGCTTCTGTCAGAGAAGGACCTGACCTTTCGGAAAGCCTGTGATATCGCACTTGGACTCGAGCTTGCCCACAGGGATACTATTGAGCTATCGGGATATGCAGAACGTCAGAAAGGTGTTCACAAGGTCAGTGATGCACGTGGTGAAAAAGGCTCACAAAAGTCACACTTTTCTCAGTCCCGTCCTCAAGGTTACACAAGAACAAAGCAGCCCACATCTCAAAGGTCTAAGCCAAGTTGCTACAGATGTGGGGGAGATAATCATCAGCACAGTGAATGTCGATTCCAAAATGTAAAGTGCCACAATTGTGGAAAGGTTGGACATTTACAGAAAGTGTGTAAAGCCTCAAAACGCACAGCAAGAGCGCACAAAGTGTCAGACGCAGCACAAGAAGAGGAAGGTACTACTGAAACAGTATTGGAACTGTCCACAGTGTACACAGCTCAACAACAAAAAGATGGAATCTATCTCAACATGGAGTTAGCGGGAAAACCGGTAAAAATGCAGCTGGACACCGGAGCGTCTGTATCTCTGGTTCCAGAGAGACTCTACAAAGAAAAACTGAAAGAGTGCCCTCTTCAGCCAGCGTCCATCCGCCTTTCTTCATACACTGGTGACACTATTCCTGTGTTAGGGCAGATCCAGGTACCAGTCCGGTATGAGGGGAAGGAGTGGACGCTACCGCTTGTCATTGTTAAAGGAGAAAAATCAGCCTTGCTAGGCAGAAACTGGCTACAAAAGATCAAGTTGAACTGGGGAGAAATCTTCAGTCTGAGAAAGGACAAACCAGTGAGTCAGGCTACACTCACTAACATGCTGGAGAAGCACAAAGAACTTTTCAAAGATGGCTACGGCGAAATACAAGACTTCACAGCAAAAGTCAGAGTGCAAGAAGGAACCAAGCCTATCTTTCACAAACCACGTCCAGTTCCCTATGCTCTTAAGGAAGCAGTAGAGAAGGAACTGGACCGCCTACAGAAAAATAACATAATTACGAAAGTAGCGAGGAGCGACTGGGCCGCCCCGATTGTTGTAGTCCCAAAGAAAGACAAGACCATCAGAATGTGCGGTGACTACAAGGTCACAGTAAATCGCTGCATACTACCAGAGGAATATCCACTACCAAACGCTGAAGATCTGTTTGCCACTCTAGCTGGTGGGAAGGTTTTCAGTAAGCTGGACCTGGCATTCGCTTATCAGCAACTGAAGCTGGATCCGGGGTCAGAACAGTATCTGACCATCAATACACACAAGGGGCTATTCAGATTCAATCGCTTGGCCTATGGAATCTCGACAGCTCCAGCGATATTCCAACACACAATGGATCAGATCTTGGACGGTATAGACAACGTTGTGTGCTTCATGGACGACATCCTCGTGTCAGCACCAACCATTGGAGAGCACCTTGTAGTGCTGGACAAAGTGATGTCAAGACTGGAGAAATACGGAGTGAGAATGAAACGCAGCAAGTGTGAGTTCCTCCAGGACTCAGTGGAGTATCTCGGATACAAGATTGATGCACAAGGCCTGCACCCAACCAACAGCAAGGTGGAAGCAAGAGTAAACGCACCAGCACCCACAAATATCTCAGAGCTGAGGTCATTTTTGGGGCTCCTGAACTATTACGGAAAGTTTGTGGCAAACTTGTCCACATTGTTGCATCCGCTTCACCAACTGCTGCAGGCCGATACAAAGTGGAATTGGTCCCCACAATGCGAAGAAGCATTCAAGACTTGCAAACAGCGTCTGCTAAAGAGCAAGTGGTGTGCCCACTACAACACAGAGATGAAGCTGAGACTCGCGTGTGATGCATCTCCATACGGAGTAGGAGCCGTCATCTCACATGTTCTATCGTCAGGTGAAGAACACCCTATTGCATTTGCATCACGGACTCTGTCACCAAGTGAGAAAAATTATGCTCAAATTGAGAAGGAAGCCCTGAGCATAATATTCGGAGTGAAGAAGTTTCACAAATACCTGTACGGAAGGAAGTTCCAACTGCTGACAGATCACAAGCCTCTGTTGGCCATCCTTGGACCAAAATCAGCTATACCAACCCTTGCTGCACTTCGAATGCAACGTTGGGCTCTGATATTGTTAGCCTACGACTACGAGATTGAGTACAGACGATCCAGTGATCACGCAAATGCAGATGCACTATCAAGACTACCATGCAATAGTGACTCCGACAGTGAAGATGATAGAGCAGTCTTCCAGATCTCTCTCATTGACGAACTGCCCATATCTGCTTCAGACATAACAGAGGAAACAAGGAAAGATCCAGTGCTTTCCAAAGTCTTGGACTTAACATTAGGAGGTTGGCCAAACTTCGTAAATGACGATAACCTTCGTCCATTCATCGACAAGAAAGACCAGTTGTCCACTGATCAAGGATGTGTTCTGTGGGGATCAAGGGTGGTGGTACCTCACAAATTCCAGAGGAGACTGCTATCTGACCTGCATGAGGGACATCCAGGGATCACTTGAATGAAAGCACTCGCTCGCAGTTATCTGTGGTGGCCTGGACTGGATCAGGACATTCAACAGCATGTAGGCCACTGCTCACCTTGTGAAGCTGTTCGCAACAAGCCTGCTGCTACACCTCTTCATCCATGGTCCTGGGCTGCTACACCTTGGGAACGCATCCATGTGGATTACGCCGAGATTGACAAGCAACATTTCCTTGTTGTCGTCGATGTCCATTCCAAGTGGATGGAAGTGTTCCCTACTCAACTGACCACAGCTGAGAAGACCATCAATCTTCTCAGACACCTGTTCGCATCCTTTGGACTAGTCAAGGAGCTCGTATCGGACAATGGCCCTCCTTTCACGTCAAACGATTTTGAAATGTTTCTCAAGAACAATGGAGTAAGGCACATCCGGTCACCACCTTACCATCCGGCATTAAACGGAGCAGCGGGGAGAGCCGTGCAAACCTTTAAGAAGGCCTGGACTAGACTCGAGGTTCAGTCTGTGCCCACCCAAAAAAGGCTTCCCCGGTTCCTGTTTACTTACCGCAACACACCACACACAGTAACGGAATGTACACCAGCTGAACTGTTTCTGAGACGCCAACCACGTACCCGCCTGACATTGTTGAAACCAGACTTGTCAAGCACTGTGGCAAAGCACCAGCTACAGCAGAAGAAAGCTCATGACAGACACTCAAAGACTGTCAGAGAATTCAAAGAGGGAGAGAGGGTGATGGTACGTGATTTCAGACACCCCAAGAGCCTGTGGAACTCAGGTGTGATCTTGCAACGCAAAGGACCTTTGACTTACCAAGTCCAAATTGGTCATCGCCAGGTCAACGTTCATGTGGATCATCTGCTACGGTCCAACGCCCCCGCAGAGAAACGCCGAGAGAACAAGAACAATAACGACCCCCAGGACTATTCTCCTGACTGTGGACGTACGGGAGAGACAGAGCCTGACCTTCCACCCGAACCTGGCCCACTACCGGAAGCCCAGGAGGAGCGGAGATATCCTATTCGACAGCGAAGGGCACCTCAAAAGCTTGACCTGTGAGTTGAGCTGTTAAAGGTAACAGACAGTAAAATAAACAAACACTTTAATATGTCCTAGATAAAAGGAAAGAAAACGGACATTACCTTACTTACTTACTTACTTACTTACTTTATTGTCCCCATGGGGAAATTTTGTTGCAGTGTAATGTACACATTTAAAGTGGCGTTAAATACAAAACAAGATTGACAATACAACTTTCAATAACAGTCACGCACCAATAAAAAAATAATAATAGTAAGAAATAATAAATAAAAAATAAATAAAAAAACATTTAAAACATTTAAAACAAAGACTAGCCTGCTGGCCTTAAAGGTCAATGGGAACATTTGCCCGAGCTATTTAAGAGGGATATCACACCTGGCACAAATGATTGTCTCGTTCTATTTTTCCTGCTGAGGGGTGCCCTATACCTGCGCCCAGAGGGGAGTAATTCAAAGTCCAGGTACAGGGGGTGACTTGGGTCTAAAATGATTTTGTGAGCCTTACGGAGGGCCCTGACCTTAAAGATCTCATCCAGGCCTGTCTGTTTGACTCCAAGTACCTTACTTGCTGTGGTAATAATCCTTCTCAGCATGTTTCTCTGACTGATAGTGGCATTGCCAAACCAACAAACAATACAAAAAGTTAAAATACTCTCAATAAAGGATTTGTAAAACAGAGTCAATATAGTACAGTCTATATTAAAAGAACCCAACTTTTTTAGAAAGTACAGTCTCTGTTGGCTCTTTTTGTAGATCTGGTCTGTACATTTACTCCACTGAAGCTTACTGTCCAAAAAGACACCCAGATATTTATATTCCTCTACAATTTCTATATTCTGGCCTCTGATAGATGTTGCAGAGGTAGGTGTTGTACGCTTCCTGAAGTCTATGCACATCTCTTTGGTCTTGTTAGTATTGAGGACCAAGTGTGATTCCTCACACCACTCTACAAAGTCATCTAGGACCGGGCCATGATGTTCCTCGTCATCATGCAACAGGCTGATCAAGGCAGTGTCATCAGCGAACTTAACGAGGTGTCTGTCAGTATGGGAACTAGTACAACTATTAGTGTACAAGATGTACAGAAGTGGGGACAAAACACATCCCTGAGGAGAGCCTGTGTTGGTATTGCGTATATCCGACACATGGGGACCTATTTTGACTCGCTGTGAGCGTTGGCTCAGGAAGTCCAACAGCCACAAAACCAGCCCCCCATCTAAGGAAAAGTCCCGAATGAGTCTCTGTGCCAGAATGTAGGGCTGGATTGTGTTGAAGGCAGAAGAAAAGTCAACAAACAGAACCCTGACATGGGATTTGGCACCTTCTAGATGTCTATAGACCATGTTAAGGAGGGTAAGAATGGCATCATCAACTCCTCTGATGGTCTGATAGGCAAACTGAAATGGGTCGAGGAGCTTCTGGGTGACACTGAGAATATGACTTTTCACAATTTTCTCAAGGCATTTCATAACTAAGGATGTCAAAGCGACAGGGCGATAGTCATTCAGCACAGAGGGATTCGATACTTTAGGAATTGGTATAATTATTGATTTTTTCCACAATACTGGAACGTGTTGCTGGTTGAGTGAGGATTGGAAAATGTCTGTAAAAACACCAGCCAGTTGTTCAGCACAGTGCTTTAACACATGCCCACTTATTTTGTCTGGGCCTGGGCTTTTGTATGTGTTACATCCCCTGAACAACTTTAGAACATCAGACTGTTGAACAACAACTCTCTCAAACATTTGTAATGATGCTTCCATTTGTTTTACCTCCGACACGAAGTTGTCTGATTCAAATCTTGAGAAGAAAACATTCAGTTCATTAGCCATGTTCTGGCCCTCATATCCCCCAAGGTCAGCACTGGTTTTTCCCCTGCCTATATGGGGGGCGCTAGCCATGGATTTAATCCCTTGCCAGGCCACCCTTGCGTTTCCTGAGGAGAGGGTCCTCTCCACCCTTTGCTTGTATGCCTCCTTGTCCACCAGTATCTGTCTTTTTATCTCACGTTGTACATCTCTTAAAGCCTGTCTATCACCTCCAGCATAAACTGCCTTCTTCCTATCAAGTAGTGATTTTAGATGTTTTGATACCCAAGGCTTGTTGTTAGGGAAGATTTTACAGGTCTTAGTAGGCACAACTGACTCAACACAGAAGTTTACATAGTCTGAAATAACCTCTGTGAGTTCATCCAGATCAGAGCTGCTGTCCTCAAATACCTCCCACATTGTACAGTCAAAACACCCCTGGAGACAAGTGATACTGTTGTCATTCCAGATCTGGACAGTTTTAACTGTGGGTTTCTCCCTCTCCAGGAGGCGACAGTAAGTTGGCCTGAGGTAGACCACATTGTGGTCTGATGTCCCCAGAGGAGGTCTGGTGGTGGCAGAGAACACCTTTAGTATTGTCCCATAGCACAAATCAAGAGTCCTATTTTTCCTAGTGTGACATTTCACATACTGATGGTATGTGCGCAAGACTTTGCGCAAGGTACAGTTGTTAAAATCCCCTAAAATAAATTTGGGTGCGTCGGGGGAGATGGATTCCAGTTTCTGTGACAGATTATAAATAATCTCTGATGCCTTTGTTATATTAGCTTTTGGTTGAATGTACACAACGGTAACAAACAATTGGGGGAACTCACGGGGCAGATAGTAAGGTCGCAGTCACACAGAAAGCAGTTCAATGTCGGGGGTACAGAGTCGCTCTCTTACCAGGATCGATTTACACCACTGGTCCCTGACAAGCAGGCAGACGCCCCCGCCGTGAGGTTTCCCTGTGACTGTCAGATCGCGGTCCGCTCTGACCAGGGTGAAGCCGGCCGGCTCCACTTCTCTGTCCGGGACTCTGTCATCCAGCCAAGTCTCAGTAATTGCCAGCAAACAGGCCTCCCGATATTCGTGTTGGAAGCGCAGATTCGCTGACAACTCATCCGCTTTCCCCCTCAGTGACTGGGCATTAATCAGCAAGGTGGTGGGTAAGGGAAGTTTGTTCTTAATTTGGGTTAGTTATTAGGACACAAACTCCATCTTCGGGGCAGAATAATCCCCTGGATTTGTGCTGGTCTCTGAAAAGTCTGCTTCAACCCAGTAGTTGAAAAATGTTAAGAATGCATTGTTCAGATATTGCATTAGTAGTTCCCTAACATATTTACCTTGTTCTCTGGGAGTTAAAAACTATGGGGGGAGGAGTGTAGTATCTGGGATCTACATCTGTTTATATTAGTTACTATGCTGTTACTAAGCGGTGATGTATTACGACAGTGTTACGTTACTACACCTAATAGGAAATGCACATGCGCACTAGTGTGCCCGGGAAAACTGTAGAGCACGAGAGGTTTTGACTAAACGAAAACTAACTGTACTCCCGTCTCCTGCCTGGTCATTTCTCCACAACACAAATATTACAGGTGCATCCTCAGTGCAGTGGGCAGCCGGGAGGAGGTGCTCTTGTTCTCCATGGACTTTACAGTGCCCCAAAACTTTTTGGAAATAGTGCTACAGCAAATTTCTCTAACCTAAATGGGGCTCAATCAAATAAAGAATGTGTTGTAATGTTAACAAACAACATATCCTAAAAACAGGACATGTCATAAAAATGTACAATATGGAATGGACAATCACAACTGTCCGGTACGAACACTGTTACCCAGTGGTGCAAAGTACTTAAACTTCTTATGGCTGCAAGCCCGACGTCGGTACACTTATGACAACAGCCAGCTCAAGTGCAGGGCGCGAAATTCAAAATATATTTTTTTTAAATATTTAACTTTCACACATTAACAAGTCCAATACAGCAAATGAAAGGTACACATCTTGTGAATCCAGCCAACATGTCCGATTTTTAAAATGTTTTACAGCGAAAACAGCACGTATATTTATGTTAGCTCACCACCAAATACAAAAAAAGGACAGACATTTTTCGCAGCACAGGTAGCATGCACAAAGCCAACCTAACTAACCAAGAACCAACCAAACTAACCAACAAACAACTTCATCAGATGACAGTCTTATAACATGTTATACAATAAATCTATGTTTTGTTCAAAAAATGTGCATATTTCAGGTATAAATCATAGTTTACTTTGCAGCTACAATCAGAAGTTGCACCAAAAGCAGCCATAATAATTACAGACACCAACGTCAAATACCTAATTACTCATCATAAAACATTTCTGAAAAATACATAGTGTACAGCAAATGAAAGACAGGCATCTTGTGATTCCAGACAATATTTCCGATTTATTAAGTGTTTTACAGCGAAAACACAATATAGCGTTATATTAGCTTACCACAATAGCCAGAAAGACAAGCCATTTCCCAGCAGTAAAAGTTAGCGATCGTAACAAACCAGTAAAAGATATATAATTTTTGACTAACCTTGATATTCTTTATCAGATGACAGTCCTATAACATCAGGTTATACATACACTTATGTTTTGTTCGAAAATGTGCATATTTAGAGCTGAAATCAGTGGTTATACATGTTGCTATCTTAGCTACTTTTTCCACAACGTCTAAACAGCAACGATATTTTTCTGACACTTTTTCTGACACACATATTCTGACCAAATAGCTATTCATAAACATAACTAAAAAATACATGTTGTATAGGAAATGATAGATCCATTAGTTCTTAATGCAATCGCAGTGTTAGAATTCTAAAAAATAACTTCATTACGACATCCAGCTTCGGTATATCTAGAGTACCCCAAAGTTGGGCGCCGGCGACTAGTTCACATGCACGACAGATATATGAAATAGCATCATAAAATGTTTCTTACTTTTGGTGATCTTCCATCAGAATGTTGGACAAGGTGTCCTTTGTCAAGAACAATCGTTGTTTGGATTTAGAACGTTCATTTTCCCTCTCGATTTAGCAAGCGCACTAGCCAAGTGGCTCGAAGCTCTCCATGTCAACAAACGGAAGAGAACGGAACACGGCAAAACTCCCGAAAAATTTTCAATAATCTGATGAAACTATATTGAAAAAACATACTTTACGATGATATGGTCACATGTATCAAATAAAATCAAAGCCGGAGATATTAGTCGCCTATAACGGCAGCTAGACAGAAGGCAAATCCAAGTACCCCTTCACGCTCTCCAGAAAACAGGAAATGGGCGGACACATCATACAAAGAGCTTGTATTCCACTTCAGACCAAGATAAACACTAAATTTCTTCTCTCACCGCCTCTTGACATCCAGGGGAAGGTGTATGAAGTGCACGTATACTAATACGTATCATGCCCATGTATAGGCAGGAAGTAGAACAGTCTAATGTAACAGTATAACTTTAAACCGTCCCCTCGCCCCGACACGGGCGCGAACCAGGGACCCTCTGCACACATCAACAACAGTCACCCACGAAGCGTCGTTACCCATCGCTCCACAAAAGCCGCGGCCCTTGCAGAGCAAGGGGCAACACTACTTCTAGGTTTCAGAGCAAGTGACGTAACTGATTGAAACGCTGTTAGCGCGTACCCGCTAACTAACTAGCCATTTCACATCCGTTACACTCACCCCCCTTTCGACCTCCTCCTTTTTCCGCAGCAACCAGTGATCCGGGTCAACAGCATCAAGTCTCGATTTCAGACTTTCCACTTCCTGGTCAGGAAGTTTGTGCCAAATGAGTTCTGTTTGACTCACACATATAATTCAAACGGTTTTAGAAACTAGAGAGTGTTTTCTATCCAATAGTAATAATAATATGCATATTGTACGAGCAAGAATTGAGTACGAGGCCGTTTGAAATGGGCACCTTTTATCAGAGCTACTCAATACTGCCCCTGCAGCCATAAAAAGTTAAATAAAAATACATTAAAGTACTACTTTAGTCATGTTTTGGTGTACATGTACTTTTTGGTGTATCTGTACAACTTTTACATCACTACATTTCTAAAGAAAATAATGTATTTTTTACTCCATACATTTTCCTTGACACCCAAAAGTACTTTTTTTGGTAAATGATGTCTGAGTGTTGGAGTGTGCCCCTGGCTATCCGTAAATAAATAAAAAAACAAGAAAATGGTGCTGTCTGGTTTGCATAGAAGGAATTTGAAATTATTTATACTTTTACTTTTGATCCTTAAGTATATTTAAAACCACACAGCACTAGTGGACTGCCACTGAATGAAGAGGGGCTCCACTATGCAGGACTACTACTCTGTTCCTGACTGAGTTCAGCTCCCTCCCTCCTCTCCTGTGTCTCTGATCAGACACATTGGGACTCTGTGGGCCATAATTACAATACATGAAACCCAGCATCCTTTCTACATTTTAAGATTTAATTGAAGTATCCTTTATTTACATGAGAGGTCACATTGAGATCGAGATGTTTTTCAAGTGAGCCCCGGCCAAGAAAGCAGCATCCATACAGTGTACACATGAGACACAACACCACAACATAATGAATGGAAGTTAAAACAGTGCAAACTGCGTACAAGAGTAGGTTTAAAAACATGTGCAGTTATTGGTCAGCAGTCCTCAAATCCAGGATTTAAAATCAATAATCCGAGTACGATGATCTAATTTGAAGCCCTTTTTCAAAGTGTTCCAAGATAATGAGGCAGCAAATCTAAAAGCACTCTTACCAAACTCAGTTCTTATGTTGTGAACATTATATAAAAGCACTCTTACCAAACTCAGTTCTTATGTTGGGGACATTATATAAAATACAGTTCTGTGATCTCAGACAGTAATGTCCATGACTGTAGTGTGAATAGTTCTTAAATATATTGGCAGCTGTCCTAAGATGTCCTCATAGACAAACATGTACCAGTGAATATTTTGACTCACAGTTAAGGATGGCCATCCTGCTAACTGATACAAGGTACAGTGATGTGCTAGAGGTCTTGTGTTAGTTACAAATCTAAGATTATCATGGTAGACTGTCTAGTGTGTGCAGGTAAGATCCTGGAACATTCCAGAATATCACCATAGTCCAACAAAGGCTAAAAGGTATTTTCTAGCTTGAAATGAAAAACAAGACATATTCCTAAAGAAAATGCCCAGCTTAAGTTTAAGCTTTTTAGTGAGCTGTTGAATGTACAAGTCATTTATGTTCGTAACCGACTTCATGATCTAACGTGGTTGATATGTGATTAAAACTCATTTATGTTCAAATTCTTCAAATACTATGAATATGACTAGGCTATTCTGATCAGATCCATTCCTAAAAAATATCTGTATAACAGGTATAACTGACACCATATGACTAGTAACTCTAGTTATTTAAACACTTTCTACTTGTTTGGTTCATAAATCTGCTTTGTATCATATTACTTTAGTGGGTTTTTTTACTTCTTTGACCAATCTAACTTTGACATTCACTGTAAGAAGGCATTTCCAAATCACTATATTTTGATGTGTACTTTGCTGAAGATAAGCTCTTACTGTAACTTTACTTGTAGTTACTTAGTTGATGTGCAGTGGCGTGTATTCATGGATGCAAAGGGAAGCCAGGCTTCCCCCAAAAATTGACTCTAATCCCCTACTCCCTTCACAGTGGGAGGAGGCCCCGTTGCACAACTGAGCAAGAGGACAAGTACATTAGAGTGTCTAGTTTGAGAAACAGACACCACACAAGTCCTCTGGCAGCTTCATTAAATAGTACCTGCCAAACACCAGTCTCAACGTCAACAGTGAAGAGGCGACTCCGGGATACTGGCCTTCTAGGCAGAGTTCCTTTGTCCAGTGTCTGTGTTCTTTTGCCCATCTTAATCTTTTATTTTTATTGGCCAGTCTGAGTTATTGCTTTTTCTTTGCAACTCTGCCTAGAAGGTCAGCATCCCGGAGTCGCCTCTTCACTGTTGACGTTGAGACTGGTTGACGTTGAGACACAGCGTTGTACGAGATCTTCAGTACTTGGCAATTTTTCGCATGGAATAGCCTTCATTTCTCAGAACAAGAATAGACTGACGAGTTCAGAAGAAAGGACTTTGTTTCTGGCCATTTTGAGCCTATAATTGAACCCACAAATACTAATGCTCCAGATACTCAACTAGTCTAAAGAAGGCCAGTTTTATTGCTTATTTAATTAGCACAACAGTTTTTAGCTCTGCTAACATAATTGCAAAAGGTTTTTCTAATGATCAATTAGCCTTTTAAAATGATAAACTTAGGTTAGCTAACACAACGTGCCATTGGATCACAGGAGTGATGGTTGATGATAATGGGCCTCTGTACGTCTATGTAGATATTCCATAAAAAATCTGCCGTTTCCAGCTACAATAGTCATTTATAACATAAACAATGTCTACACTGTATTTCTGATCAATTTGTGCTTTTCTTTCAAAAACAAAGACATTTCTAAGTGACCCCAAACTTTTGAATGGTAGTGTAGCTAGCTGACTTGCTGTTGCTAGCTAATTTGTCCTGGGATATAAACATTGGGTTGTTATTTTACCTGAAATGCACAAGGTCCTTTTTTTCTGGATCTTTGTAGAATTTTGACCCATTTTGAGTCACACAAAATCATGTGTTCTCTACTCTGACATTTAATCCACAGATAAAAGGGGAAACATAGTTAGTTTCTAGTAATCTCTCCTACTTCAGTAGTTGTTGTAGTAGTAGTAGTAGTAGTAGTAGTAGTAGTAGTCTTCTTCTTCTTCTGTGGACTTTATATGTCGGTTGGCAACCAACTTTAAGGTAGATTACCACCCCCAACTGGACTGGAGTGTGGATTTCAGTTCATCTTTTGTGGGTATATGCGCCTAAAAACCAATGAAGAAATGGGAGAGGCGGGACCTGCAGCGCATCAAGTGTAAAAAATAGAATCAAGTTCTATTTTAACGTCTGGCTAGCCGCCAGTTTAGAGAGAAATAAATAAAAATATAATTTTGTTTTATTTAGCCTAGATAATTGTTTGTACAGTATGTTGAATTTGGTGTCTATTTCAGAACTTATGTCATTTTTCAAGGATGAGCACAAGAGCATTTAAAGGAGAGAAGTCCACTATAATTCTGGCAATGTGGAGAAGTGCAGCTATAGTGAGGGGCAACTTACTGGTTTGGTCAGGGCCAGCATGAGGGATAAAGTTTATCCAATGTCGTAGAGTGTAGCTATTAAGTTAAGTTTGAGCGTATAATATCAATGATATAATCATTAACCAGATTAACCCGGATACCAGACTTCGATGAGTGATAACTCAGTTCTAGAATGTTGTCATTGATGAGAATGAATCTAAAAGTCTATTGACATTCAGACTTGACTTTGTTTAGACATCCAGCCTGTACTGTAGTTTCATTACCAGAGACAAATATTCAAAGGCACATTATTTATTTATTCGGAGTGGTACATGCATTCACACAGTCTTGATTTATAGGATCCTTCCAACTATACGATTGATATGTCAAGTGATAAAAGTTATCAATTAAAAGTTTATGGAAAAACTGCACTTGCACTCATGAGAAAATTACAGTTTATTAAAAATTCTACATCCTTAATGTCATCAATTAAATCCAACTTAATTTATCAAGCACATTTCTTACAATAAATGCATTTTAAGGTGTTCAAAGTCATGCATTGAAAGGCATGTGGCACTTAACATCCTTCTTCTTGGCAGGTCTCTATAGGTGACCAGGGGATTCTCACTACCACATGCAAATGCATCTGTGGAGCTCATAAGTGTAGCCATGCAGCAGATTTTGGCGATTCACAATATCGGCCGTACGGATATAGAATGTGATTGGAGGAAGCTAGCCGTGCCCAACCAGGTGCTTTCAGTGGAGGACCTGTACCCGGCCGAAGACTACAACCCTCTGTCCTAAGAGCCCACAGAGGAGGATCTTCAGTGGCTGAGGAACCGTCTACAGGACAGGTTCAGTGGAATGGCATGTCTCCTTGAACCTGTCCCAGAACAACCACTACCCTCCCTGTCATCCCTGTCTGTACCGGACATTGTTAAAAAACAAGGGGAACTGGGGCTTACAGGCATCCTGGCTGGCATGGCTCTGTCGATGGAGCAGCAGGAGGATATACGGCAGGCAACTGTTGGACAGCGCGCCAACACCAACTGGCACACCATGAGGAGAAGGAGGTTGACGGCCAGCAATTATGGAGCAGTGGTTTGGGCCAAGCGCTTTACTTCATTGCAGGTAAAATGGGTCCTCAGGTCAGTCGTTGGATGGGGTGTTGTCTATAAAGTAGGTCACAGATAACAAAGAGGAGGGCATCAAGGCATTCAAATGGCTACAGGGATGGGTGTGCAGGAGTCAGGGCCTTGGGTCACGGGGTCTGGGGTCCTGGGTGCCTGATAAGAGAATTATGTTCTCAAGGTACATAACCCAATTTAATTATATTACTCAGTCTGCAAACCAGAATTTGTAAGATCCTGGTCGAATGAAACAGACTGAGGCCCAGCTAAAATAGTCAAAAAGGTTTATTCACAGGAACGTTCTACAGTCAAGAATACAAAACAATTCATTTTATACTGACTTCTCACGCACACACATTCACGCAACCATACGCACACACATTCACACAAACATACGCACACAATGTCCTGCTACGCACACACTGTCTCACTACCCAGCCGACAGAGATTATGGAGACCTTGTCCTTGAGACGTACTCCCCGTTCTCTCCCACATCTCTATTCAGGTCGGCACCGAGCTCAGACAGTCTGTGTTTAAAATACCATAAAGGCATATTGTTTTACCCTAATTCTGACTAGGACTACACATTTATTGATTATGATTTTATACATTCTAATCAATTCCATACAATTATATGTTTCAGGGCAGAACATTCTAATCATTCAAATAACAGATAAATCCAACTAACAGTGCCTCACCAGATGGTCTGGTGGGCACCACAGCAGTGGTAGAGGTCAACTGTCTTTATGGTGCAAGGGACCTTACCATTGACGGACAGTGATGTTGAAGGAGTTCTATATCAAGTAGGGAGGGCCTTGCAGCCTCTGTGAAGACTATCCTTACTGGCACCAGGTCCAAGGTCAGCTCCACATCACTAGAAGTGACACCTACTTCTTTGTTGTGTGGATCATAAAAAACTTCCATCAACATCCCCATCGAGTGTGATGACCTCTGACAGACTCATATTGCTCCTCCTGTCAATGGTCCAAAAATATTCCACATAGTTCATACACGAACTAGGTTATATTACATACAAGTTCTCAAAGCAGCCAACTAAAGGCATGTACTGTAGTTAACTTTATCATGGGCACAGTGGGAATTATCTATCTGTGATGTTCAAATGATTTCTTACCCCCTGTGTTTTACTTGCTGAAGGCCCCAGTCATCCCTGCCTGTACCTGACGCTGTTGAAAAACAAGTGAACAATGAATGAAGATCATACACAAACAATAGGCTCCTAGAATAGGTTACATTACAAAGGCTGAGTCCATGTCCTCAGTTTCATTCAGTAGTACAACACAATTCACATTGCAGTTTATCATGGGCACAGTGGGAATTTATATCTGTGATGTTTAAATTAGGTCTTACCCCCAGAGTGAGAGAGTACGTCACTTCCAGCAGATCTCCTTGCTGAGGGTGGTGTTGATCATGCACTGCTTTTCGTGGGGTGAGCCTGATGTTCCGCATGTCACGCTCCATGTCCAAAACATGGGGAAAAGGGGACATAAAGTCAACGTCTCCATATATCTACAATTCAATGTCTTACACAATATTGTATCATATTTGATGAGTACTGACCTGGCCGTCCACAGGCTTGATGTGCTGCAGTCTCCACAACTGGACGCTCACTCTCGGATCACACAGGATGTCCATGCACCGGATGGTCTGAAGGATGCATCCCTGTTGGACTGGAAAACAAAGAGACATTTGGTCAGTGGTGGGTCTTTTTCAATGCTGTATCACAATCTTTATGTGGACAGAAAACACATTGTTTATCATAACACAAACACACCTTGGACAATGTGACAAGTGGTCCCAACACCCCAAAATATTGGAAAGTTGCTTAGGAGCCAGGAACACGGCGATCAAGTCTATCGGCGCCATCTTAAAAAACATGAAGGTTATGGTGATGATGATGATGATGATGATGATGATGATGATGATGATGATGATGATGGTGATGATGATGATGATGATGATGATGACGATGGAGAACGTGTTCTGAATAATGCTTTTTAACATATTCAAAGTTGACCTCCTCTACTGACCCGTGTTCCATGTTACTGCCCCTCAGCACCTGCAGTAGGTCCCAGCTGTAGCAGTACAGTCACTGTACAGTCTGACTGAGGGAGGTTTTAGTACGGCTCTGTATCACTGTGTGAACACATCCTTACTATTGATGTTGTGGTAACTCTGACAGTAGTAATCTCCTGCATCTTCAGCCTGGACTTCACTGTTGGTCAGAGTGACGTCTTATCAAAAGAACATCTCTTGGTCATCCCTACTGCCTCTGACCAGGCAGATCCAAAAAAATAAATAAGTAAAAGTGAAAGTCACCCAGTAAAATACTATATTGCGTGCAGACTAGCCTATAGCCTATATTTTGTTCAGTTTGAGAAGGACAGCGCAAAGATGAGAAGGAGGACCGGAACTTTGATTTTTGATTTTATTAAAAGCAATATGTTTCTTGCCCATGATGTAGGCTATTTATCAGTTTTATCAGATTCGAGTAACTTACATTGTGCTGAAACTTGAAGCAACTTGAACTTCTTCCTATTTAGGAAATAAGAGGTAGGGCTATCCGTTTGACCAGCGAAATTCCTCGACCCACCATGCACGCTTTAAATAGCCTACAATCTTATAATTTTTTTTCTTCCAAAAGGGTTCTTCTGCTGTCCCCATATGATAGCCCCTTTTGGTTCCAAGTAGTTCTACCTAGAACCTAAAAGGGTTCTTCAAAAGGTTATCCTGTGGAAACAATCTATAAAGTGATCTATAACTGCTCTTTGGTTGGCGATGCTTTATGCTAGAAACAAGCTGAGAAATTGACTTTGCTTGGGAAGTAATCCAATTCTGTCACAATTAATTGATTAAACTATGAACATTCTTGTCAGGGTTGTGTGCGGAGAAGTATCGGAGTCAAGCGCAGGACACAGGTGTTGAGTGAAACCACAGTGTTTTACTCAAAATATAGGCAAAAGTTCCATAAATGGAAATAATCATAAACACACACGTAATCATCACAACACCTAACGCACAAACAATCACGGACAAAACAGAAATGAAAGCCAGAGGGTTAAATAGGGAACATGATGGGGGAATTGAAACCAGGTGTGTATAAACAGACAAAACAAAACGAAACTGAAAAATAGATCGATGGTGACTAGAAAGCCGGTAACGTCGACCGCCGAACACCACCCGAACAAGGAGAAGGGCCGACTTCGGCGGAAGTCATGACAATTCTGTACATTAGATGATGTTAAAACCCAGACAGCTTCTAGGGAAACACTTGTAACCTTCCTTCATTGAGTTAAGCCATGGAACAATAGTAGCCAGCAGTTAAAGGTTTTATTTCACTACGTCGGAAGACCTACTCAGTCTGGGATGGAAAGGCTAACTTTTGAAAGTACCGTGCTCAGATTCCTAATTACATCTCAGATTGAATTATTTGCATTACAGGGACAGTTTTGTTGCAAACAAGATGTGATTTGGCATAGAGAAACATGATAAGATGCACACGTAAGAATATCTCTCTGTCCATTCTTAGCCTGTAATTTCGGTAATTTGTATGATATTAAAAAAACATTCTGCTAATATGTAAAATGATGTAGAATTGCATGACATTTTTATAAAATGTCCTGCAAATACCATGCAATGCTTTTATTATAAAGGAGATCTTTCCACCCCTACTCTTGTCCACAACGTTCTGGCCTTCAGCCCTGTGCGTTATCAACATTCCTGCGTTGCCATGGAGGCCTGATGCTTACAGGGCGAAGAGCACTTTATAAAACTGCATATCAAAGCTCTGGTCTGTTCAGGAAATTAGGGTAAACGGTAGGCGTGTTCCCTGCTATCCATTTTATGTTTTAATTATTATTGTGGGTAAAGGGGAGGGTCACTTGTTTCATTTTCAAGCGTTCAGGGAGGGCCATCCATTTTCGTTTTAGAGACGTCCGATTTTCTCCATGTAAGCATAACTTTCCCTCCCTAACACAAGATAATAATAACATTTTCGCAGATTAACAGGTGAGGTCTAGCAACATGTAATAGACCGTAGCTCTTGTTCAGTTTTTGACCCAGCTGACTTCTAGACTTTTAAAGACAGTAAGGTAATGCTATTGAATATTTTATTTATATCTTCACATTATATCAATGTGATGATCACACCTGCATTAAGCTACATTTGTTTTAAAAGTTGTCCACATAACATTAAAAGTATCACATCCCGGATCTCAATCCCATTGAGCACGTCTGGGATCTGTTGGATCGGAGGGTGAGGGATAGGGCCATTCCCCCCAGAAATGTCCGGGAACTTGCAGGTGCCTTGGTGGAAGAGTGGGGTAACATCTCACAGCAAGAACTGGCAAATCTGGTGCAGTCCATGAGGAGGAGATGTACTGCAGGACTTAATGCAGCTGGTGGCCACACCAGATACTGACTGTTACTTCTGATTTTGACCCCCCCCATTTATTCAGGGACACATTATTCCATTTATTTTAGTCACATGTCTGTGGAACTTGTTCAGTTTATGTCTCAGTTGTTGAATCTTGTTATGTTTATACAAATATTTACACATGTTAAGTTTGCTGAAAATAAATGCATTTGACAGTGAGATGAAGTTTATTTTTTTGCTGAGTTTAGATACTGTATGTAGTGTAAATGTGTCTTATGTTTGAGTCCAGCATCTTGTCTCATTCACAGATCTAGCAGTCAGTAACCTGCTCATTAAAATAGTTAAGATAATGCTAGAAGATCATATCAATTTAAATCAGACATTTGGTTGAGGTTCATATGAGGACTTGTTTTGGGGGCTGAAGTGATTGTAACTTTGAAATAATGTTAAGGTCATAACACCTTTTGTTTTACTTCTGTAGATCTTGCTTTGCATATGGACAGGAATTGTGTTTCAAAACTTCAAATAACTTTTATATACACTTAAAGGCCATGACAAAAGCTCCTCCAGGTTTCTGTTGGTACCAGGCCAAATAGTGTCCATTGCTGTTACTGTATACTGCGCTGCTGGTCTTACAGCTGAGACTGACTGAATGACCCACTGAAACAGTTTCCACTGCAGGAGTCTGAGTCACAGTGTACTGGCCTCTTGACTCTGAAACAGAGGTGTTGTGTAGAGTTAGCACTACATTGTTCATTCATTTGTCAATATAGCATATTCAATAAAACTATAATGAGATTATATCATTGCAATTGTCCAGGTCATTTTCTGTAAAATGCATTACCTTGGAGACAGAAGGCAAATATCCAGATGAAAATGGTGATAAAAGTCATGGTTGTTGTGGGTTCTGTTGTCATGAAGGACAGCTCTCAGTCATGAAGTGTTAAACTCACAGGGATATAAACACTACCAGACCACTGAAGCATTTGCTGCCTATGCAAAGTGTCCTCTATATGCAAACAGACTGTATTGGTCCCCCAGGGAAACTGTAGTTGAAGAGCTCTTCTTCTTCTTCTTCAGGATTGGATTGGCGGATTGCATCCAATTTAAAGGTGCATACACAGCCCCCCACTGTACTAAAGGGTGAGGCCAGTCACGGCCTATCTACATTGCATTATCTTCATTATTCCTGTTCCTAAAAGGACAAACTTGCACCAGTAACCCTACACCTATATACCACCATTTCATAAAAAATACCTGTCACGCCCTGACCTTAGAGATCCTTTTTATGTCTCTATTTGGTTTGGTCAGGGTGTGATTTGGGGTGGGCATTCTATGTTCTATTATTTGTATTTCTATGTTTTGGCAGGGTAGGGTTCTCAATCAGGGACAGCTGTCTATCGTTGTCTCTGATTGAGAACCATACTTAGGTAGCCCTTTGCCCACCTGTCTTTGTGGGTGGTTGACTTTGTTTAGGGCACATAGCCTTTAGCTTCACGGTTTGTTTTGTAGTGTGTATTGTTTTGTTCGGCGTCATTTTCCAAATAAAGAGAATGTACGCTCACCAAGCTGCACCTTGGTCCTCTTCTTTTAACGGCCGTGACAATACCATCCCAATAACTATTATTATTATTTATGTTCTTTTTTTAATTACAATTTTTTTACCCCTTTTTCTTCCCAATTTCTTGGTATCCAATTGGTAGTTACAGTCTTGTCTCATCGCAGCAACTCCCGTATGGACTCGGGAGAGGCGAAGGTCGAGAGTCGTGCGTCCTCCAAAACACAACCCAGCCAAGCCGCACTGTTTCTTTTTTTTCGTCTTTACATTTTTTTTAATTATATCCGAAACATACAATATACTTGCAGTGAAGCCGCTCAATAAATACATCATACCAGTCATCCAACAGATTCCCATTCAGAGCGACACACAGAAGCATCCAGGGTCAATGCCCTGCTCAAGGGCACATTGACAGATCACCCATCAGGCCAAAAAACATGAACCCCGAATCCTCGAAGATCCCCCCACAGTTCCTCAATAGCTGTCCCTCAACCAATCGAGACCCCTCCCACAGTCCCCCCCAAGAAGAAAAAATAAAATAAAATACAATTAATTCCATTCCCCACCCCCAAGAACCCCCCAATGTACCAACAACCAAGAGAATGAACTAAAGAGAAAAAAGAAAGACAGAAGAAAACAGCAAACAATGCAAAAAAATTTAAATAAAATATAATAAATACATTTAAAACAAAAGACATCAAGGACATCTAAAATCATAACTGCATATGTCTGGCACTATTACATGTGTGTGTGTGTTCTTGTATGTGTTTATTTGAATGACAGTGTGTGTATATGCATGTGTACAAACAGCCGCACTGCTTCTTGACACAATGCCCACTTAACCCGGATGCCAGCCGCACCAATGTGTCAGAGGAAGTACTGTACACCTGGCGACTGTGCCAGTGTGCACAGCACCCGGCCCGCCACAGCAGTTGCTATTGCGCGACGGGACAAGGACATTCCTGCCGGCCAAACCTTCCCCAAAGCCGGACGACGCTGGGCCAATTGTGTGCCACCCCATGGGTCTCCCGGTCGTGGCCGGCTGCGACAGAGCCTGGACTCGCACCCAGAATCTCTGGTGGAACAGCTAGCACCGTGATGCAGTGTCTTAGACCACTGCGCCTCTCGGGAAGCCCCCATTAAGTTTTCTGCAGTAACATCTCACACACCCAGGTACTTGTCTTCTGTTACCACCTACACATTAAAACCCACTACGCCATTCCACTCCTTTGGGCTCCCGAGTGGGACAGCGGTCAAAGCACTGCATCTCAGTGCAAGAGGCGTCACTACAGTCCCTGGATTGATTCCAGGCTGTATCACACCCGGCCATGATTGGGAGTCCCATAGGGCGGCGCACAATTGGCCCAGCGTCGTCCGGGTTTAGCCGGGGATGGCCGTCATTATAAATAAGAATTTGTTCTTAACTGACTTGCCTAGTGACTCTATCTGCTCCTGCACCATGCCAACAGCCTGGTAGGACGGGACACCACCCCTCAACACACCCTGTAACTCTTCAGAAGTTAGCCTCCCGAGTGGTGCAGTGGTCTAAGCCACTGCATAACAGTGCTTGAGGTGTCACTTCAATCCCAGGCTGTGTCACAGCCGGCCGTGACTGGGACACCCATGAGGCGGCGCACAATTGGCCCAGTGTCGTCTGGGTTAGGAGAGGGTTTCTTGTCCAATTGCACTCTAGTGACTCCTTGTGGCGGGCTGGGTGCCTGCAAGCTGACTTTGGCCTCCTACAAGCTGACTTTGGTCGCCAGCTGGACGGTGTTTCCTCTTACACATTGGTGAGGCTTCTGGGTTAAGCGAGCAGTGTGTCAAGAAGCGGTGCGGTGCGGCAGGGTTGTGTTTTGGGGGATGCATGGCTCTCGACCTTCGCCTCTCCCGAGTCCGTAGGGGAGTTGCAGCGATGGGACAAGACTGTAACAACCAATTGGGGATAAAAGTACTTAAAAAAATATATATATAAAAAAGAACTCTTCTGAAGTCTACTCTCGTATACCCAAATACTTCTCTGCAACTGCCACCACAAAATCTATTCTCTGTGATTTCCATTTCTGCGGTATCAGTCCTTATTGTATTATACTAGTACTGCAGTACTATCAGTCCCTATTGTATTATACTAGTACTGCAGTACTATCAGTCCCTATTGCATTAGACTAGTTGTAACGGTTTTCTTCCTGGGATGAAGGAGAGGACCAAAACGCAGCGCGGCTAGTGTTCAACATGATTTAATAAAGAATATATTAGAACACTACAAACAACAAAACAAGAAATGTGAAAACCGAAACAGTCCTATCTGGTGCAGAACACAAAGACAGAAGACAACCACCCACAATCCCCAACACAAAACAAGCCACCTATATATGATTCTCAATCAGGGACAACGATTGACAGCTGCCTCTGATTGAGAACCATATTAGGCTGAACACAGAAACAGACAAACTAGACACACAACATAGAATTCCCACCCAGCTCACGTCCTGACCAACACTAAACAAGCAAAACACATAAGAACTATGGTCAGGATGTGACACTAGTACTTCAGTACTATCAGTCCTTATTGTATTATACTAGTACTGCAGTACAATCAGTCCCTATTGTATTATACTAGTACTGCAGTACTATCATTCCCTATTGTTTTATACTAGTACCGCAGTACTATCAGTCCCTATTGTATTATACTAGTACCGCAGTACTATCAGTCCCTATTGTATTATACTAGTACTTCAGTGCTATCAGTCCCTATTGAATTGTACTAGTACTTCAGCACTATCAGTCTCTATTGTATTATACTTGTATTTCACACTATCAGGGTGGTACTGAGAGTGCACTGCATGAAGGTTCTCACTCTTCTGTGGGGGAGGTTTTTGTGAATGAATCACTGTGGTACACTTTTAGAAGCGGCACAAACTGGTGCTGAAAAGTAAGTCAATGTCTGTCTTTCTTCTCTCATAAAAAACATTGAATCATGCTATTGAAAAACATTATCAGATGTTATCATCTTCTCCAGAAAAAATACTGAGGCTATATCTTTTTAGAGGTTTCTGTGGACAGATTCGTAGATTGGTAGAGGGCAGAGTCACCGAAGTCAGAAAATTGTTCATCATATCAGCAAGTTTACTTGGCAATCAAAAAATTCTAAAATGCAATTTAAAAAGATAATTATTTGTTGATTAACAGTGTTGCATGTCATCTCATTGTTCTGTTGAGATGTAGCAACAACCTTTTCTATAATATACGCAACACTTTGTACTGTATTCTTACTAGATGTTAACACAGACATTACGTAATGTATAGTTTTGAATAGGTCCTTTTGTGCTTGTTTCAGAGTAGATTTTACATTAAAAAGATATGGCGATTTCATGTCAGATTTTAAACTGTGAATATCATATCTGAATATTAAATCTGAATATGTGCTATCTGTTTACTGCATGACAATAAGCTTAGTCCTAGACTTAAAAACAAGCTCTATTGAGAATCTTCATTGAAAGTGCATTTTAGTCTAGGACTAGGATTCATCTGTGTCCAGGAAACCCACTCCTAGTGTTTTGTTGCTCTTGGTGTGCGAAACTGTAGAGCATGAAGATATCATACATTTATCTGAAGTATTGTTTTGCCTAAAAATCCATCAGGAGTTTTCATTGACGTTTATCTTTATAGATTCAGTGTTTCATTGTTCTCGGTTGTTCCCTGTTCTGTAACTACTATAGTTGTTTATCCTGTGTGTATTGTTAATCTGAAATGGTTTTGTTCACTGATAACGCAGAGTAATTTCTCCCCTCTCCTCTCCAAATGTTATAGAGTAGTAGTGGTAGCTGACCCTCTCCTCTCCTAATGTTATAGAGTAGTAGTAGTAACGGACCCTCTCCTCTCCTAATGTTATAGAGTAGTAGTAGTAACGGACCCTCTCCTCTCCTAATGTTATAGAGTAGTAGTAGTAACGGACCCTCTCCTCTCCTAATGTTATAGAGTAGTAGTAGTAACTGACCCTCTCCTCTCCTAATGTTATAGAGTAGTAGTAGTAACGGACCCTCTCCTCTCCTAATGTTATAGAGTAGTAGTAGTAACTGACCCTCTCCTCTCCTAATGTTATAGAGTAGTAGTAGTAACTGACCCTCTCCTCTCCTAATGTTATAGAGTAGTAGTAGTAACGGACCATCTCCTCTCCTAATGTTATAGAGTAGTAGTAGTAACGGACCCTCTCCTCTCCTAATGTTATAGAGTAGTAGTAGTAACTGACTCTCTCCTCTCCTAATGTTATATAGTGGTAGTAGTAACTGACCCTCTCCTCTTCTAATGTTATAGAGTAGTAGTAGTAACTGACCCTCTCCTCTCCTAATGTTATAGAGTAGTAGTAGTAACTGACCCTCTCCTCTCCTAATGTTATAGAGTAGTAGTGGTAGCTGACCCTCTCCTCTCCTAATGTTATAGAGTAGTAGTAGTAACTGACCCTCTCCTCTTCTAATGTTATAGAGTAGTAGTAGTAACTGACCCTCTCCTCATCTAATGTTATAGAGTAGTAGTAGTAACTGACCCTCTCCTCTTCTAATGTTATAGAGTAGTAGTAGTAACTGACCCTCTCCTCTTCTAATGTTATATAGTAATAGTAGTAACTGACCCTCTCCTCTCCTAATGTTATAGAGTAGTAGTAGTAGTAACTGACCCTCTCCTCTTCTAATGTTATAGAGTAGTAGTAGTAACTGACCCTCTCCTCTCCTAATGTTATATAGTAGTAGTAGTAACTGACCCTCTCCTCTCCTAATGTTATAGAGTAGTAGTAGTAACTGACCCTCTCCTCTTCTAATGTTATATAGTAGTAGTAGTAACTGACCCTCTCTTCTCCTAATGTTATATAGTGGTAGTAGTAACTGACCCTCTCCTCTCCTAATGTTATAGAGTAGTAGTAGTAACTGACCCTCTCCTCTTCTAATGTTATAGAGTAGTAGTAGTAACTGACCCTCTCCTCATCTAATGTTATAGAGTAGTAGTAGTAACTGACCCTCTCCTCTTCTAATGTTATAGAGTAGTAGTAGTAACTGACCCTCTCCTCTTCTAATGTTATAGAGTAGTAGTAGTAACTGACCCTCTCCTCTCCTAATGTTATAGAGTAGTAGTAGTAACTGACCCTCTCCTCTCCTAATGTTATAGAGTAGTAGTAGTAACTGACCCTCTCCTCTCCTAATGTTATAGAGTAGTAGTACTAGTAACTGACCCTCTCCTCTTCTAATGTTATAGAGTAGTAGTAGTTACTGACCCTCTCCTCTCCTAATGTTATAGAGTAGTAGTAGTAACTGACACTCTCCTCTTCTAATGTTATAGAGTAGTAGTAGTAGTAACTGACCCTCTCCTCTCCTAATGTTATAGAGTAGTAGTGGTAGTAACTGACCCTCTCCTCTCCTCTCCTTATGTTATAGAGTAGTAGTAGTAACTGACCCTCTCCTCTCCTAGTGTTATAGTAGTAGTAGTAACTGACCCTCTCCTCTCCTAATGTTATAGAGTAGTAGTGGTAACTGACCTTCTCCTCTCCTAATGTTATAGAGTAGTAGTGGTAACCGACCCTCTCTTCTCCTAATGTTATAGAGCAGTAGTAATAACTGACCATCTCCTCTCCTAATATTATAGAGTAGTACTAGTAACTGACCTTCTCGTCTCCTAATGTTATAGAGTAGTAGTGGTAGTAACTGACCTTCTCGTCTCCTAATGTTATAGAGTAGTAGTAGTAACCGACCCTCTCTTCTCCTAATGTTATATAGTAGTAGTAGTAACTGACCCTCTCTTCTCCTAATGTTATATAGTAGTAGTAGTAACTGACCCTCTCCTCTCCTAATGTTATAGAGTAGTAGTAGTAGTAACTGACCCTCTCTTCTCCTAATGTTATAGAGTAGTAGTAGTAACTGACCCTCTCCTCTCCTAATGTTATAGAGTAGTAGTAGTAACTGACCCTCTCCTCTCCTAATGTTATAGAGTAGTAGTAGTAACGGACCCTCTCCTCTCCTAATGTTATAGAGTAGTAGTAGTAACTGACCCTCTCCTCTTCTAATGTTATATAGTAGTAGTAGTAACTGACCCTCTCCTCTCCTAATGTTATATAGTGGTAGTAGTAACTGACCCTCTCCTCTTCTAATGTTATAGAGTAGTAGTAGTAACTGACCCTCTCCTCTCCTAATGTTATAGAGTAGTAGTAGTAACTGACCCTCTCCTCTTCTAATGTTATAGAGTAGTAGTAGTAACTGACCCTCTCCTCATCTAATGTTATAGAGTAGTAGTGGTAGCTGACCCTCTCCTCTCCTAATGTTATAGAGTAGTAGTGGTAACTGACCCTCTCCTCTCCTAATGTTATAGAGTAGTAGTAGTAACTGACCCTCTCCTCTCCTAATGTTATAGAGTAGTAGTAGTAGTAACTGACCCTCTCCTCTCCTGATGTTATAGAGTAGTAGTAGTAGTAACTGACCCTCTCCTCTTCTAATGTTATATAGTAATAGTAGTAACTGACCCTCTCCTCTCATAATGTTATAGAGTAGTAGTAGTAACTGACCCTCTCCTCTTCTAATGTTATAGAGTAGTAGTAGTAACTGACCCTCTCCTCATCTAATGTTATAGAGTAGTAGTAGTAACTGACCCTCTCCTCTCCTAATGTTATAGAGTAGTAGTAGTAACTGACCCTCTCCTCTCCTAATGTTATAGAGTAGTAGTAGTACTGACCCTCTCCTCTCCTAATGTTATAGAGTAGTAGTAGTAGTAACTGACCCTCTCCTCTTCTAATGTTATAGAGTAGTAGTAGTAGTAACTGACCCTCTCCTCTTCTAATGTTATATAGTAGTAGTAGTAGTAACTGACCCTCTCCTCTTCTAATGTTATAGAGTAGTAGTAGTAACTGACCCTCTCCTCTCCTAATGTTATAGAGTAGTAGTGGTAGCAGACCCTCTCCTCTCCTAATGTTATAGAGTAGTAGTAGTAACTGACCCTCTCCTCTCCTAATGTTATAGAGTAGTAGTAGTAACTGACCCTCTCCTCTCCTAATGTTATAGAGTAGTAGTAGTAACTGACCCTCTCCTCTTCTAATGTTATAGAGTAGTAGTAGTAACTGACCCTCTCCTCTCCTAATGTTATAGAGTAGTAGTAGTAACTGACCCTCTCCTCTTCTAATGTTATAGAGTAGTAGTAGTAACTGACCCTCTCCTCTCCTAATGTTATAGAGTAGTAGTGGTAGCTGACCCTCTCCTCTCCTAATGTTATAGAGTAGTAGTGGTAGCTGACCCTCTCCTCTCCTAATGTTATAGAGTAGTAGTAGTAACTGACCCTCTCCTCTCCTAATGTTATAGAGTAGTAGTAGTAACTGACCCTCTCCTCTTCTAATGTTATAGAGTAGTAGTAGTAACTGACCCTCTCCTCTCCTAATGTTATAGAGTAGTAGTAGTAACTGACCCTCTCCTCTTCTAATGTTATAGAGTAGTAGTAGTAACTGACCCTCTCCTCTCCTAATGTTATAGAGTAGTAGTAGTAACTGACCCTCTCCTCTTCTAATGTTATAGAGTAGTAGTAGTAACTGACCCTCTGCTCTCCTAATGTTATAGAGTAGTAGTGGTAGCTGACCCTCTCCTCTTCTAATGTTATAGAGTAGTAGTAGTAACTGACCCTCTCCTCTCCTAATGTTATAGAGTAGTAGTAGTAACTGACCCTCTCCTCTCCTAATGTTATATAGTAGTAGTAGTAACTGACCCTCTCCTCTCCTAATGTTATAGAGTAGTAGTAGTAACTGACCCTCTCCTCTCCTAATGTTATAGAGTAGTAGTAGTAGTAACTGACCCTCTCCTCTTCTAATGTTATAGAGTAGTAGTAGTAGTAACTGACCCTCTCCTCTCCTAATGTTATATAGTAGTAGTAGTAACTGACCCTCTCCTCTCCTAATGTTATAGAGTAGTAGTAGTAACTGACCCTCTCCTCTCCTAATGTTATAGAGTAGTAGTAGTAGTAACTGACCCTCTCCTCTTCTAATGTTATAGAGTAGTAGTAGTAGTAACTGACCCTCTCCTCTCCTAATGTTATAGAGTAGTAGTAGTAGCTGACCCTCTCCTCTTCTAATGTTATATAGTAATAGTAGTAACTGACCCTCTCCTCTCCTAATGTTATAGAGTAGTAGTAGTAGTAACTGACCCTCTCCTCTTCTAATGTTATAGAGTAGTAGTAGTAACTGACCCTCTCCTCTTCTAATGTTATATAGTAGTAGTAGTAACTGACCCTCTCCTCTCCTAATGTTATAGAGTAGTAGTAGTAGTAACTGACCCTCTCCTCTTCTAATGTTATAGAGTAGTAGTAGTAACTGACCCTCTCCTCTTCTAATGTTATATAGTAGTAGTAGTAACTGACCCTCTCCTCTCCTAATGTTATAGAGTAGTAGTAGTAACTGACCCTCTCCTCTTCTAATGTTATATAGTAGTAGTGGTAGCTGACCCTCTCCTCTCCTAATGTTATATAGTAGTAGTAGTAACTGACCCTCTCCTCTCCTAATGTTATAGAGTAGTAGTGGTAGCTGACCCTCTCCTCTCCTAATGTTATAGAGTAGTAGTGGTAGCTGACCATCTCCTCTCCTAATGTTATAGAGTAGTAGTAGTAACTGACCCTCTCCTCTCCTAATGTTATAGAGTAGTAGTAGTAACTGACCCTCTCCTCTCCTAATGTTATAGAGTAGTAGTAGTAACTGACCCTCTCCTCTTCTAATGTTATATAGTAGTAGTAGTAACTGACCCTCTCCTCTTCTAATGTTATAGAGTAGTAGTGGTAGCTTACCCTCTCCTCTCCTAATGTTATAGAGTAGTAGTAGTAGTAACTGACCCTCTCCTCTCCTAATGTTATAGAGTAGTAGTAGTTACTGACCCTCTCCTCTTCTAATGTTATAGAGTAGTAGTAGTAACTGACCCTCTCCTCTCCTAATGTTATAGAGTAGTAGTGGTAACTGACCCTCTCCTTTCCTAATGTTATAGAGTAGTAGTGGTAGCTGACCCTCTCCTCTCCTAATGTTATAGAGTAGTAGTAGTAACTGACCCTCTCCTCTCCTAATGTTATAGAGTAGTAGTGGTAACTGACCCTCTCCTCTCCTAATGTTATAGAGTAGTAGTGGTAGCTGACCCTCTCCTCTCCTAATGTTATAGAGTAGTAGTGGTAGCTGACCCTCTCCTCTCCTAATGTTATATAGTAGTAGTGGTAGCTGACCCTCTCCTCTCCTAATGTTATAGAGTAGTAGTGGTAACTGACCCTCTCCTCTCCTAATGTTATAGAGTAGTAGTGGTAGCTGACCAACTCCTCTCCTAATGTTATAGAGTAGTAGTGGTAGCTGACCCTCTCCTCTCCTAATGTTATAGAGTAGTAGTAGTAACTGACCCTCTCCTCTTCTAATGTTATAGAGTAGTAGTAGTAACTGACCCTCTCCTCTCCTAATGTTATAGAGTAGTAGTAGTACTGACCCTCTCCTCTCCTAATGTTATAGAGTAGTAGTAGTAGTAACTGACCCTCTCCTCTCCTAATGTTATAGAGTAGTAGTGGTAGTAACTGACCCTCTCCTCTTCTAATGTTATAGAGCAGTAGTAATAACTGACCCTCTCCTCATCTAATGTTATAGAGTAGTAGTGGTAGCTGACCCTCTCCTCTCCTAATGTTATATAGTAGTAGTAGTAACTGACCCTCTCTTCTCCTAATGTTATATAGTAGTAGTAGTAACTGACCCTCTCCTCTCCTAATGTTATAGAGTAGTAGTGGTAGTAACTGACCCTCTCCTCTCCTAATGTTATAGAGTAGTAGTAGTAACTGACCCTCTCCTCTCCTAATGTTATAGAGTAGTAGTGGTAGTAACTGACCCTCTCCTCTCCTAATGTTATAGAGTAGTAGTAGTAACTGACCCTCTCCTCTCCTAATGTTATAGAGTAGTAGTAGTAGTAACTGACCCTCTCCTCTCCTAATGTTATAGAGTAGTAGTAGTAGTAACTGACCCTCTCCTCTTCTAATGTTATATAGTAATAGTAGTAACTGACCCTCTCCTCTCATAATGTTATAGAGTAGTAGTAGTAACTGACCCTCTCCTCTTCTAATGTTATAGAGTAGTAGTAGTAACTGACCCTCTCCTCATCTAATGTTATAGAGTAGTAGTAGTAACTGACCCTCTCCTCTCCTAATGTTATAGAGTAGTAGTAGTAACTGACCCTCTCCTCTCCTAATGTTATAGAGTAGTAGTAGTACTGACCCTCTCCTCTCCTAATGTTATAGAGTAGTAGTAGTAGTAACTGACCCTCTCCTCTTCTAATGTTATAGAGTAGTAGTAGTAGTAACTGACCCTCTCCTCTTCTAATGTTATATAGTAGTAGTAGTAGTAACTGACCCTCTCCTCTTCTAATGTTATAGAGTAGTAGTAGTAACTGACCCTCTCCTCTCCTAATGTTATAGAGTAGTAGTGGTAGCAGACCCTCTCCTCTCCTAATGTTATAGAGTAGTAGTAGTAACTGACCCTCTCCTCTCCTAATGTTATAGAGTAGTAGTAGTAACTGACCCTCTCCTCTCCTAATGTTATAGAGTAGTAGTAGTAACTGACCCTCTCCTCTTCTAATGTTATAGAGTAGTAGTAGTAACTGACCCTCTCCTCTCCTAATGTTATAGAGTAGTAGTAGTAACTGACCCTCTCCTCTTCTAATGTTATAGAGTAGTAGTAGTAACTGACCCTCTCCTCTCCTAATGTTATAGAGTAGTAGTGGTAGCTGACCCTCTCCTCTCCTAATGTTATAGAGTAGTAGTGGTAGCTGACCCTCTCCTCTCCTAATGTTATAGAGTAGTAGTAGTAACTGACCCTCTCCTCTCCTAATGTTATAGAGTAGTAGTAGTAACTGACCCTCTCCTCTTCTAATGTTATAGAGTAGTAGTAGTAACTGACCCTCTCCTCTCCTAATGTTATAGAGTAGTAGTAGTAACTGACCCTCTCCTCTTCTAATGTTATAGAGTAGTAGTAGTAACTGACCCTCTCCTCTCCTAATGTTATAGAGTAGTAGTAGTAACTGACCCTCTCCTCTTCTAATGTTATAGAGTAGTAGTAGTAACTGACCCTCTCCTCTCCTAATGTTATAGAGTAGTAGTGGTAGCTGACCCTCTCCTCTTCTAATGTTATAGAGTAGTAGTAGTAACTGACCCTCTCCTCTCCTAATGTTATAGAGTAGTAGTAGTAACTGACCCTCTCCTCTCCTAATGTTATATAGTAGTAGTAGTAACTGACCCTCTCCTCTCCTAATGTTATAGAGTAGTAGTAGTAACTGACCCTCTCCTCTCCTAATGTTATAGAGTAGTAGTAGTAGTAACTGACCCTCTCCTCTTCTAATGTTATAGAGTAGTAGTAGTAGTAACTGACCCTCTCCTCTCCTAATGTTATATAGTAGTAGTAGTAACTGACCCTCTCCTCTCCTAATGTTATAGAGTAGTAGTAGTAACTGACCCTCTCCTCTCCTAATGTTATAGAGTAGTAGTAGTAGTAACTGACCCTCTCCTCTTCTAATGTTATAGAGTAGTAGTAGTAGTAACTGACCCTCTCCTCTCCTAATGTTATAGAGTAGTAGTAGTAGCTGACCCTCTCCTCTTCTAATGTTATATAGTAATAGTAGTAACTGACCCTCTCCTCTCCTAATGTTATAGAGTAGTAGTAGTAGTAACTGACCCTCTCCTCTTCTAATGTTATAGAGTAGTAGTAGTAACTGACCCTCTCCTCTTCTAATGTTATATAGTAGTAGTAGTAACTGACCCTCTCCTCTCCTAATGTTATAGAGTAGTAGTAGTAGTAACTGACCCTCTCCTCTTCTAATGTTATAGAGTAGTAGTAGTAACTGACCCTCTCCTCTTCTAATGTTATATAGTAGTAGTAGTAACTGACCCTCTCCTCTCCTAATGTTATAGAGTAGTAGTAGTAACTGACCCTCTCCTCTTCTAATGTTATATAGTAGTAGTGGTAGCTGACCCTCTCCTCTCCTAATGTTATATAGTAGTAGTAGTAACTGACCCTCTCCTCTCCTAATGTTATAGAGTAGTAGTGGTAGCTGACCCTCTCCTCTCCTAATGTTATAGAGTAGTAGTGGTAGCTGACCATCTCCTCTCCTAATGTTATAGAGTAGTAGTAGTAACTGACCCTCTCCTCTCCTAATGTTATAGAGTAGTAGTAGTAACTGACCCTCTCCTCTCCTAATGTTATAGAGTAGTAGTAGTAACTGACCCTCTCCTCTTCTAATGTTATATAGTAGTAGTAGTAACTGACCCTCTCCTCTTCTAATGTTATAGAGTAGTAGTGGTAGCTTACCCTCTCCTCTCCTAATGTTATAGAGTAGTAGTAGTAGTAACTGACCCTCTCCTCTCCTAATGTTATAGAGTAGTAGTAGTTACTGACCCTCTCCTCTTCTAATGTTATAGAGTAGTAGTAGTAACTGACCCTCTCCTCTCCTAATGTTATAGAGTAGTAGTGGTAACTGACCCTCTCCTTTCCTAATGTTATAGAGTAGTAGTGGTAGCTGACCCTCTCCTCTCCTAATGTTATAGAGTAGTAGTAGTAACTGACCCTCTCCTCTCCTAATGTTATAGAGTAGTAGTGGTAACTGACCCTCTCCTCTCCTAATGTTATAGAGTAGTAGTGGTAGCTGACCCTCTCCTCTCCTAATGTTATAGAGTAGTAGTGGTAGCTGACCCTCTCCTCTCCTAATGTTATATAGTAGTAGTGGTAGCTGACCCTCTCCTCTCCTAATGTTATAGAGTAGTAGTAGTAACTGACCCTCTCCTCTTCTAATGTTATAGAGTAGTAGTAGTAACTGACCCTCTCCTCTCCTAATGTTATAGAGTAGTAGTAGTACTGACCCTCTCCTCTCCTAATGTTATAGAGTAGTAGTAGTAGTAACTGACCCTCTCCTCTCCTAATGTTATAGAGTAGTAGTGGTAGTAACTGACCCTCTCCTCTTCTAATGTTATAGAGCAGTAGTAATAACTGACCCTCTCCTCATCTAATGTTATAGAGTAGTAGTGGTAGCTGACCCTCTCCTCTCCTAATGTTATATAGTAGTAGTAGTAACTGACCCTCTCTTCTCCTAATGTTATATAGTAGTAGTAGTAACTGACCCTCTCCTCTCCTAATGTTATAGAGTAGTAGTGGTAGTAACTGACCCTCTCCTCTCCTAATGTTATAGAGTAGTAGTAGTAACTGACCCTCTCCTCTCCTAATGTTATAGAGTAGTAGTGGTAGTAACTGACCCTCTCCTCTCCTAATGTTATAGAGTAGTAGTAGTAACTGACCCTCTCCTCTCCTAATGTTATAGAGTAGTAGTAGTAGTAACTGACCCTCTCCTCTCCTAATGTTATAGAGTAGTAGTAGTAACTGACCCTCTCCTCTCCTAATCGCTCAGTGTTTCATAGTTCTAAAGGGTCGTCCATGGCGATACCAGTGATTCAGCCACCTTCCAGAGAAGTCACTGTAGTGTCTTGAAGTCATTGTAGTGTTCTATACTGCCCACATGATGCTAGTTCTGGAAATATTAGTGTTTTAGAGCTAAATGTTACAGTATAATAGCGAATAATATCAGTAGTTATGTGTGCTAAAAGTATTTTGATATTAAGTTGTGGATATCTTCTTGACTCTTAGTTCAAATAAAGATAGATTTGACAGTGCTGATCTATTCTGGGACAAGCAGAACCACCCAGTCCAGTCTATGTAAATCTCAGTTTCACTCCCACAGCAACCAGTCTAGCAGTTGATCAGTTTCACTATCTGAAATACCCTGGACTGGGCCAGATGTGAGGAAGTGGACTGGTTTTAACCTTTATGGTGGATTCAGGGAGGGAGACATAACAGACATGCCACCATGTAATTAATGACAAATAATAATGTATGTCTGTTTGAACCCAGCAGCATGTCTCATTCACAGATCCAGCATCATGTCTCATTCACACTGCTCATCAAAATAGTTCATATAATGCTAGATGATCAATACCTGGTTGTGAGGTTCATATGGGGATTTGATTTAGGGGGCTGATGCTGATGTAACATCACCTTATTTTTCTTTACTTCTCTACATCTTATTTTGCATGTTGGACCGGTATTGTGGGTATTTCAGAACTTCAAATAACTTTTGAAGGTGCACTACATTGATGATGATGATGATGGGCAACATGTGATCTGAGTGATGCTTTCTAAACATATTCTAAGTTGACTTCACTAACCACTGTTCCATGTCACTGTCTCTTGTATGACGGAACCTCAGGTTGTTCTACTGGGTCATAATCATGTTATATGATCTCAGTAAATATGGTTCAATCTTAACTTGAAATTCACTACCCAATACAGGGACGGGGATATTTATTCTGAAATTATGTGAGACATTATTATTTCACATAGATAGAGTTCATTCAAGTTATTGTCTGAAATGTTAAATAAAAGGTTTGTTAGCCACAACAAAAGGGAAGGCATATTTATGTAGTCTGGACCTATGGGTGTTGTCAGTTCAGGAATGATTTCACATGAAGGTGGATAAGTTTGCATTATAGTCACCATCACTGATATATTTAGCTCGGTGTATTTTAGTTCAGTCAGTGTTCCATGTCACTGTCTCTTCCCCCTCAGCACCTGCAGTAGGTCCCAGCTGTAGCAGTACAGTCACTGTGCAGTCTGACTGAGGGAGGTTTTTGTACGGCTCTGTATCACTGTGTGAACACATCTTTACTATTGATGTAGTGGTAACTCTGACAGTAGTAATCTCCTGCATCTTCAGCCTGGACTCCACTGATGGTCAGAGTGAAGTCACTCCCAGATCCACTGCCACTGAATCTAGATGGAGTCCCAGACTGAAGTGTTGTAGCAGAGTAAATAAGGAGTTTAGGAGCTCCTCCAGGTTTCTGTTGGTACCAGGCTAGATAGTTATTACTATACACATTACTGCTGGTTTTACAGTTCAGAGAGACTGGCTGTCCTGAGAGAACAGCTTTCACTGTAGGAGTCTGAGTCACAACGTACTGTCCTCTGGCTTCTGAAAAATAAAAAATAAACATTTATATAAATTAAATATTACATATAGTAATGAATAGTTCTGAATATAAATATTAACATTGATATACTGTACATGTATATAGATTAAATTAATCTTCAACAATAGATTCTGAAAATTGTAACCTTGAAAGCAGAAAGCAAGTGTCCAGATGAAGATGGTGATAAAAGTCATGGTTGTTGTGGGTTCTGTTGTCATGAAGAACAGCTCTCACATGAAGTGTTAAACTCACAGGGATATAAACACTCCTAGAGCAGTGAATCATGTGCTGTCTATGCAAAGTGCCCAAGCTATGCAAACAGGGGTGTCCTCATTCCCGCGACTCTGTTGCAAAACGTTTCTTAAACGGAAACAAACAAAACGAAACAGGGATGGACCTATCTGAATTTTTCCAATTGAAACTCTCATTTTGCTCTGTTTGCTTCCGTTTGTTTCTTTTGACTAACAAAAATACAGGACGTGACCACTACAATACCAATGTCCAAGCAAGGCACAAATTGGGATATCAAGAATAGTGAAATGGTCAATAATAAAATAATATAAAAATAATAACAACAATAACAGACAACAACTTAAAGAAAAAGTAGAATTAAGAATTATTATATTATTCACAGTTACACTACATTAGAAATGGACTTGAGTTACATCCATTATGACCTCTAAAGTCCATTAAGCCGAGCAATAAAGTATCCATTTGGTTCTAAAATGGTAAAGGGTTTCTGTAATGAATACACTTCCCCAGAGGGAACCTAATGGAACCTAACACAAGCAAACAGTAGCAAACGGAACAAAATGGGGAGGGACCTAGCTGAATTTGTCCAATAGAAACTCTTGTATTCGTTTCAAATCTTTTTCCAATGCAAAAGTTTTGCTACAGTGTACAACTAATAACTATGCCCGACTTTCTTAGTCCCACAGAGACAGTGTAATTGAAGAGATCTGTGTGAGCAGGAGCATTTTTAAGAGGTGGGGCTGATTGCCCAGCCAATTATGGCCTTGATTGGTAAACACGCCTCAATTAAAGACTGGGAAGGTGCTGGAATGTTCTAGCAGTGCGTGGTGTTAGAGAGGTTTTGTGTTGACTGCACCACAGGTCATTTCAGGGCAGTGTTTCCCAAACCTCTCTTGAAGTCCCCCCAGACAGTCCACTTACAGTATTTGATGTGTTCCTGAACTAACACAGCGGATTCAAATGGTCCCCTAATCAGCAAGCCCCTCACTAGGAAAAGCAGTTGTAGTAATTCTGGAATAAAATCAAATATGTGGACTTCCTCAAATACTTAAGGAGAGGTTTGGGAAACACTGTGTTAGGGATTAGGGGTTATAATCATGTTATACCATCTCAATAAATAAAGTCGATTTTTCGCTTGAAATTAAAACCTGACAGAAGAATCTCACAGAGGCTGGAGGTTTTATTCTGAAATGTTGTGAGACATTATTAGTGTTCATAGATGGATTCCTTTCAACATATTGTGTAACATGTTTCAGGTTGGCCATAACAAAATGGGAGGACTATTTATGTCATCTGGACATATGGGTGTTATCACTTCAAGAATGATTAAACATGAGAGGGGATAAGTTGACATTATTGTCAGCATCACCTGTGTATTTATCTCAGTGTATTTTAGTTCACTCATTGTTCCATGTCACTGTCTCTTCCCCCTCAGCACCTGTAGTAGGTCCCAGCTGTAGCAATACAGTTACTGTGCAGTCTGACTGAGGAAGAATTTTGTACGGCTCTATATCACTGTGTGAACACTCCACCACTGTGTTCACTCTGACAGTAGTAATCTCCTGCATCTTCAGCCTGGACTCCATTGATGGTCAGAGTGAAGTCTGTAATTGTAATTATCTGCATATAATCCACTGTAGAATGTAATTATCTGCATTCTACAGTGGATTATACTCATAACCCAGAACTATCAGTCCCCACTGCATTATACTAGTACTTCAGTACTCTCAGTCCCTATTGTATTATACTAGTACTTCACTACTACAGTCTCTATTGTATTATACTAGTACGTCACTACTATCAGTCTTTATTGTATTATACTAGTAGTTCACTACTATCAGTCCCTATTGTATTATACTAGTACCTCAGTACTATCAGTCCCTCTTGTATTATACTAGAACTTCAGTACTATCAGTTCCTATTGTATTATACTACTATTTCAGTTCTATCAGTACCTATTGTATTATACTAGTACTTCGGTACTATCAGGCTGGTAACAGATTTGCCACCATGCAATTAATGACAGATAAAATGGGCATAATACTCTATGTAGATACTGTATGTAGTGTAAATGTGTCTGATGTTTGAGTCCAGCATCATGTCTCATTCACAGATCTAGCAGTCAGTAACCTGCTCATCAAGATAGTTCATATAATGTTAGAAGATCACATCCATTTAAATCAGACATTTGTTTGAGGTCCAAATGAGGACTTGTTTTGGGGGGCTGAAGTGATTGTAACTTTGAAGTAATGTTGAGGTCATAACACCTTTAATTTTACTTCTGTAGATCTTGCTTTGCATGTGGACAGGAATTGTGTTTCAAAACTTCAAATAACTTGTATATATATACACTTAAAGGCCATGACAAAAACTATAAGTCATAACCATGATGATGATGATGAGGATGGTCATGTGATCTGAATGATTACTTTCTAACCATATTGTCACATGTCACAGTTGACCTCCTCTAGTGAACAGTGTTCCATGTCACTGTCTCGTCCCCCTCAGCACCTGCAGTAGGTCCCAGCTGTAGCAGTACAGTCACTGTGCAGTCTGACTGAGGGAGGTTTTAGTACGGCTCTGTATCACTGTGTGAACACCCTGACACTGTTGGGGTAGTGGAAACTCTGACAGTAGTAATCTCCTGCATCTTCAACCTGGACTCCACTGATGGTCAGAGTGAAGTCACTCCCAGATCCACTGCCACTGAATCTAGATGGAGTCCCAGACTGACGTTGGTTTGAAGAGTGCATCAGGAGTTTATGAGCTCCTCCAGATTTCTGGTGGTACCAGGCCATACAGGTATAAGACCCAGCACAAAAATCTGCTACATTTAAACTGGTTTTACAATTTATAATAACTGGCTGTCCTTGGAGAACAACTTTCACTGCAGGAGTCTGAGTCACAGTGACCTGTCCTCTGGATTCTGAAACAGAGACATATAAGAATACTGTATTTTAAACATGTTTTTGTCTGAATTTTAAGGCAGAGGTAATATTTAGATTACATACTTCGATAACAAAGTTAATTTTGGAGCATTAAATTCAAAAATCTTACCCTGAATTAAGAAAGTCAGTATCCACACAAAGCTCATGATGAAAGTCATCGTTGAAGTTCTGTTGTCATGAAGGACAGCTCTCAGTCATGAAGTGTTAAACTCACAGGGCTATAAACACTCCCAGGGCACTGAAGCATGTGCTGCCAATGCAAATTGTCTTATACTGTATGTAAATAGTCTTCCTGGACAGTCAGACTTTATTAGTAAATATTGTGTGATGTAGAAACATGATAGCTATGTAATAATTTACATGGTTTTTGATTTAAGTGCTCTAAGTGCTTTAATTACAGACATCTACAAATTAAGCATATTGTTATTACTGTGTTAGACAAGATGGTATCTGCGTTCTGTCTCCCTCCAGTGGTCAGGGTCAGTAACTGCAGTCTGTGTGTGGACTGTGAGATGCTGCAGACTGACTGATCTAAAGTGGAGATTTCCAGAGCTCTGACGTCTCCAGTCTCCTGCTTCACCTGCTGCTCTCTGGAACTACCACAGTGGTGTGAGGGAGGATGTATGGGTAATGTTTGGTGGCTTTATTGTATGTGCTTGAATCATGTTGATTAAATTCTAGCTATTCAAAACACAAGTCATCTTTAGGGGTTTGGATCATTGCACATCATCTATATTCATATTGGTTGATGGTTTTCCTTGAGTTACTCCACAGAGGTAACATGTAGTAAATGGTCAGGAGAAACATTTAGTGATCAGTTATGATCTAAGGTCTTCTAGACACAGCTCTAGTTTGACTCTATTGTTGTTCAGCTCTCCTACACACTGTGTCATTGTACTGGATCATCTCCTCCCCTCAGCACCTGCAGTAGGTCCCAGCTGTAGCAGTACAGTCACTGTGCAGTCTGACTGAGGGAGGTTTTAGTACAGCTCTGTATCACTGTGTGAACACTGGACCACTGTGTTCACTCTGACAGTAGTAATCTCCTGCATCTTCATCCTGGACTCCACTGATGGTCAGAGTGAAGTCACTCCCAGATCCACTGCCACTGAATCTAGATGGAATCCCAGACCGAAGTCTGTTTGAAGAGTGCATCAGGAGTTTAGGAGCTCCTCCAGGTTTCTGTTGGTACCAGGCCATACAGTAATAACTCCCAGTACAACCAAAAGATACAGTCACACTGGTTTTGCAGTTTATAATAACTGTCTGTTCTGGGAGAACAGTTTTCATTGTAGGAGTCTGAGTCACAGTGACCTGTCCTCTGGATTCTGAAAAAAATATCAATTTAAGAATGTTTTGAAACGTGTTTGTTTTATTTACATTTTCATGAATCTCAATCTGTCGAGGCAATATAGATTTAATATTTCGATAAGAAAAATTATTTGCAGATCATGATATTCAATAGTCTTACCCTGAATTAAAAACATCAATATCCACAAGAAGTTCATGATCAAAGTCATTGTTGAAGTTCTGTTGTCATGAAGGACAGCTCTCAGCCATGAAGTGTTAAACTCACAGGGCTATAAACACTCCCAGACCACTGAAGCATGTGCTACCAATGCAAATAGTCTTCCTGGTAAGGACCCACATTCATAACTGTTTAATATGACACAAATTATACAGATACAGATTGTTATTAAATTATATTATAATATTTCAAATACCTCATTATGTAAATCAGTGATCCAAGATGAATTAATTATCGTTGTTCTTTACTCAGATGTACTCAGAACCCAGGACTATTAGTCCCTATTGTATTATACTAGTACTTCAGTACTATCAGTCCCTATTGTATCATGCTAGTACCTCAGTACTATTAGGGTGGTATTGAGATTGCTCTGCGTATGAAGGTTCTCAATATTGTGAAAAGGAGGTTTTAGTACGGAGACTTCACCAGAATGAATCACTGTGATACACTTTTGGAAGCGGAACAAAACTGATGCTGAAAAGTAATTCCAAGTTTGTCTTTTTTCTCTCATTTAACACAGTTAAATCATGCTATTGAACAATGTTATGAGATGTTATCATCTTCTCCAGAAAAAAAATATTTTTAGAGATTTTTGTGGACAGATCGGTGGATTGGTAGAGGGCAGAGTCACCGAAGTGAGAGAATTGTTCACATACCACCATGTTCATTTGGCAATAAAACCATAAGCATTTTAACATGTGATTATAAAGAGCACATTTTGATATACTGTATTGAATATCACCTCATTGTTCTGTTGAGATTTAGCAACGACTATTTATGTAATATAAGCAACACTTTGTATTGCATTCATAGTAAATGTTAACACTGACATGGTTTGAAGGTGAACCTCATCTATAGTTCTGAAATGTATTTTGAGGTCATTTTGGGCTTGTATCTCAGAGTTGATTTGACATAAATGGATATGAAGATTTCATGTCAGATTTAAAATTGTGAATATTAAATGATACTGTATCCAGACTATATGAAAGTGATTTTTTGTCTTGGACTAGTCTTCATCTGTGTCCAGGGAACCCCCTCCTAGTGTTCTGTTGCTCTTGATGTGCTAAACTGTAGAGCATGAATGTAACACACGTTTATCTCCACTCCTCTCCTAATGTTATAGAGTAGTAGCTGACCCTCTCCTCTCCTAATGTTATAGAGTAGTAGTGGTAGCTGACCCTCTCCTCTCCTAATGTTATAGAGTAGTAGTGGTAGCTGACCCTCTCCTCTCCTAATGTTATAGAGTAGTAGTGGTAGCTGACCCTCTCCTCTCCTAATGTTATAGAGTAGTAGTGGTAGCTGACCCTCTCCTCTACTAATGTTATAGAGTAGTAGTGGTAGCTGACCCTCTCCTCTCCTAATGTTATAGAGTAGTAGTGGTAGCTGACCCTCTCCTCTCCTAATGTTATAGAGTAGTAGTGGTAGCTGACCCTCTCCTCTACTAATGTTATAGAGTAGTAGTGGTAGCTGACCCTCTCCTCTCCTAATGTTATAGAGTAGTAGTGGTAGCTCACCCTCTCCTCTCCTAATGTTATAGAGTAGTAGTGGTAGCTGACATTCTCCTCTCCTAATGTTATAGAGTAGTAGTGGTAGCTGACCCTCTCCTCTCCTAATGTTATAGAGTAGTAGTGGTAGCTGACCCTCTCCTCTCCTAATGTTATAGAGTAGTAGTGGTAGCTGACCCTCTTCTCTCCTAATGTTATAGAGTAGTAGTGGTAGCTGACCATCTCCTCTCCTAATGTTATAGAGTAGTAGTGGTAGCAGACCCTCTCCTCTCCTAATGTTATAGAGTAGCAGTGGTAGCTGACCCTCTCCTAATGTTATAGAGTAGTAGTGGTAGCTGACCCTCTCCTCTCCTAATGTTATAGAGTAGTAGTGGTAGCTGACCCTCTCCTCTCCTAATGTTATAGAGTAGTAGTGGTAGCTGACCCTCTCCTCTCCTAATGTTATAGAGTAGTAGTGGTAGCTGACCCTCTCCTCTCCTAATGTTATAGAGTAGTAGTGGTAGCTGACCCTCTCCTAATGTTATAGAGTAGTAGTGGTAGCTGACCCTCTCCTCTCCTAATGTTATAGAGTAGTAGTGGTAGCTGACCCTCTCCTCTCCTAATGTTATAGAGTAGTAGTGGTAGCTGACCCTCTCCTCTCCTAATGTTATAGAGTAGTAGTGGTAGCTGACCCTCTCCTCTCCTAATGTTATAGAGTAGTAGTGGTAGCTGACCCTCTCCTCTCCTAATGTTATAGAGTAGTAGTGGTAGCTGACCCTCTCCTCTCCTAATGTTATAGAGTAGTAGTGGTAGCTGACCCTCTCCTCTACTAATGTTATAGAGTAGTAGTGGTAGCTGACCCTCTCCTCTCCTAATGTTATAGAGTAGTAGTGGTAGCTGACCCTCTCCTCTCCTAATGTTATAGAGTAGTAGTGGTAGCTGACCCTCTCCTCTACTAATGTTATAGAGTAGTAGTGGTAGCTGACCCTCTCCTCTCCTAATGTTATAGAGTAGTAGTGGTAGCTGACCCTCTCCTCTCCTAATGTTATAGAGTAGTAGTGGTAGCTGACCCTCTCCTCTACTAATGTTATAGAGTAGTAGTGGTAGCTGACCCTCTCCTCTCCTAATGTTATAGAGTAGTAGTGGTAGCTCACCCTCTCCTCTCCTAATGTTATAGAGTAGTAGTGGTAGCTGACCCTCTCCTCTCCTAATGTTATAGAGTAGTAGTGGTAGCTGACCCTCTCCTCTCCTAATGTTATAGAGTAGTAGTGGTAGCTGACCCTCTCCTCTCCTAATGTTATAGAGTAGTAGTGGTAGCTGACCCTCTTCTCTCCTAATGTTATAGAGTAGTAGTGGTAGCTGACCATCTCCTCTCCTAATGTTATAGAGTAGTAGTGGTAGCAGACCCTCTCCTCTCCTAATGTTATAGAGTAGCAGTGGTAGCTGACCCTCTCCTAATGTTATAGAGTAGTAGTGGTAGCTGACCCTCTCCTCTCCTAATGTTATAGAGTAGTAGTGGTAGCTGACCCTCTCCTCTCCTAATGTTATAGAGTAGTAGTGGTAGCTGACCCTCTCCTCTCCTAATGTTATAGAGTAGTAGTGGTAGCTGACCCTCTCCTCTCCTAATGTTATAGAGTAGTAGTGGTAGCTGACCCTCTCCTAATGTTATAGAGTAGTAGTGGTAGCTGACCCTCTCCTCTCCTAATGTTATAGAGTAGTAGTGGTAGCTGACCCTCTCCTCTCCTAATGTTATAGAGTAGTAGTGGTAGCTGACCCTCTCCTCTCCTAATGTTATAGAGTAGTAGTGGTAGCTGACCCTCTCCTCTCCTAATGTTATAGAGTAGTAGTGGTAGCTGACCCTCTCCTCTCCTAATGTTATAGAGTAGTAGTGGTAGCTGACCCTCTCCTCTCCTAATGTTATAGAGTAGTAGTGGTAGCTGACCCTCTCCTCTCCTAATGTTATAGAGTAGTAGTGGTAGCTGACCCTCTCCTCTCCTAATGTTATAGAGTAGTAGTGGTAGCTGACCCTCTCCTCTCCTAATGTTATAGAGTAGTAGTGGTAGCTGACCCTCTCCTCTCCTAATGTTATAGAGTAGTAGTGGTAGCTGACCCTCTCCTCTCCTAATGTTATAGAGTAGTAGTGGTAGCTGACCATCTCCTCTCCTAATGTTATAGAGTAGTAGTGGTAGCTGACCCTCTCCTCTCCTAATGTTATAGAGTAGTAGTGGTAGCTGACCCTCTCCTCTCCTAATGTTATAGAGTAGTAGTGGTAGCTGACCCTCTCCTCTCCTAATGTTATAGAGTAGTAGTGGTAGCTGACCCTCTCCTCTCCTAATGTTATAGAGTAGTAGTGGTAGCTGACCCTCTCCTCTCCTAATGTTATAGAGTAGTAGTGGTAGCTGACCCTCTCCTCTCCTAATGTTATAGAGTAGTAGTGGTAGCTGACCCTCTTCTCTCCTAATGTTATAGAGTAGTAGTGGTAGCTGACCATCTCCTCTCCTAATGTTATAGAGTAGTAGTGGTAGCAGACCCTCTCCTCTCCTAATGTTATAGAGTAGCAGTGGTAGCTGACCCTCTCCTAATGTTATAGAGTAGTAGTGGTAGCTGACCCTCTCCTCTCCTAATGTTATAGAGTAGTAGTGGTAGCTGACCCTCTCCTCTCCTAATGTTATAGAGTAGTAGTGGTAGCTGACCCTCTCCTCTCCTAATGTTATAGAGTAGTAGTGGTAGCTGACCCTCTCCTCTCCTAATGTTATAGAGTAGTAGTGGTAGCTGACCCTCTCCTAATGTTATAGAGTAGTAGTGGTAGCTGACCCTCTCCTCTCCTAATGTTATAGAGTAGTAGTGGTAGCTGACCCTCTCCTCTCCTAATGTTATAGAGTAGTAGTGGTAGCTGACCCTCTCCTCTCCTAATGTTATAGAGTAGTAGTGGTAGCTGACCCTCTCCTCTCCTAATGTTATAGAGTAGTAGTGGTAGCTGACCCTCTCCTAATGTTATAGAGTAGTAGTGGTAGCTGACCCTCTCCTAATGTTATAGAGTAGTAGTGGTAGCTGACCCTCTCCTCTCCTAATGTTATAGAGTAGTAGTGGTAGCTGACCCTCTCCTCTCCTAATGTTATAGAGTAGTAGTGGTAGCTGACCCTCTCCTCTCCTAATGTTATAGAGTAGTAGTGGTAGCTGACCCTCTCCTCTCCTAATGTTATAGAGTAGTAGTGGTAGCTGACCCTCTCCTCTCCTAATGTTATAGAGTAGTAGTGGTAGCTGACCCTCTCCTCTCCTAATGTTATAGAGTAGTAGTGGTAGCAGACCCTCTCCTCTCCTAATGTTATAGAGTAGTAGTGGTAGCTGACCCTCTCCTCTCCTAATGTTATAGAGTAGTAGTGGTAGCTGACCAACTCCTCTCCTAATGTTATAGAGTAGTAGTGGTAGCAGACCCTCTCCTCTCCTAATGTTATAGAGTAGTAGTGGTAGCTGACCCTCTCCTCTCCTAATGTTATAGAGTAGTAGTGGTAGCTGACCCTCTCCTAATGTTATAGAGTAGTAGTGGTATCTGACCCTCTCCTAATGTTATAGAGTAGTAGTGGTAGCTGACCCTCTCCTCTCTTAATGTTATAGAGTAGTAGTGGTAGCTGACCCTCTCCTAATGTTATAGAGTAGTAGTGGTAGCTGACCCTCTCCTATCCTAATGTTATAGAGTAGTAGTGGTAGCAGACCCTCTCCTCTCCTAATGTTATAGAGTAGTAGTGGTAGCTGACCCTCTCCTCTCCTAATGTTATAGAGTAGTAGTGGTAGCTGACCAACTCCTCTCCTAATGTTATAGAGTAGTAGTGGTAGCAGACCCTCTCCTCTCCTAATGTTATAGAGTAGTAGTGGTAGCTGACCCTCTCCTCTCCTAATGTTATAGAGTAGTAGTGGTAGCTGACCCTCTCCTAATGTTATAGAGTAGTAGTGGTAGCTGACCCTCTCCTAATGTTATAGAGTAGTAGTGGTAGCTGACCCTCTCCTCTCCTAATGTTATAGAGTAGTAGTGGTAGCAGACCCTCTCCTCTCCTAATGTTATAGAGTAGTAGTGGTAGCTGACCCTCTCCTCTCCTAATGTTATAGAGTAGTAGTGGTAGCTGACCCTCTCCTCTCCTAATGTTATAGAGTAGTAATGGTAGCTGACCCTCTCCTCTCCTAATGTTATGGAGTAGTAGTGGTAGCAGACCCTCTCCTCTCCTAATGTTATAGAGTAGTAGTGGTAGCTGACCCTCTCCTAATGTTATAGAGTAGTAGTGGTAGCTGACCCTCTCCTCTCCTAATGTTATAGAGTAGTAGTGGTAGCTGACCCACTCCTCTCCTAATGTTATAGAGTAGTAGTGGTAGCTGACCCTCTCCTAATGTTATAGAGTAGTAGTGGTAGCTGACCCTCTCCTCTCCTAATGTTATAGAGTAGTAGTGGTAGCTGACCCTCTCCTCTCCTAATGTTATAGAGTAGTAGTGGTAGCTGACCCTCTCCTCTCCTAATGTTATAGAGTAGTAGTGGTAGCTGACCCTCTCCTCTCCTAATGTTATAGAGTAGTAGTGGTAGCTGACCCTCTCCTCTCCTAATGTTATAGAGTAGTAGTGGTAGCTGACCCTCTCCTCTCCTAATGTTATAGAGTAGTAGTGGTAGCTGACCCTCTTCTCTCCTAATGTTATAGAGTAGTAGTGGTAGCTGACCATCTCCTCTCCTAATGTTATAGAGTAGTAGTGGTAGCAGACCCTCTCCTCTCCTAATGTTATAGAGTAGCAGTGGTAGCTGACCCTCTCCTAATGTTATAGAGTAGTAGTGGTAGCTGACCCTCTCCTCTCCTAATGTTATAGAGTAGTAGTGGTAGCTGACCCTCTCCTCTCCTAATGTTATAGAGTAGTAGTGGTAGCTGACCCTCTCCTCTCCTAATGTTATAGAGTAGTAGTGGTAGCTGACCCTCTCCTCTCCTAATGTTATAGAGTAGTAGTGGTAGCTGACCCTCTCCTAATGTTATAGAGTAGTAGTGGTAGCTGACCCTCTCCTCTCCTAATGTTATAGAGTAGTAGTGGTAGCTGACCCTCTCCTCTCCTAATGTTATAGAGTAGTAGTGGTAGCTGACCCTCTCCTCTCCTAATGTTATAGAGTAGTAGTGGTAGCTGACCCTCTCCTCTCCTAATGTTATAGAGTAGTAGTGGTAGCTGACCCTCTCCTCTCCTAATGTTATAGAGTAGTAGTGGTAGCTGACCCTCTCCTCTCCTAATGTTATAGAGTAGTAGTGGTAGCTGACCCTCTCCTCTCCTAATGTTATAGAGTAGTAGTGGTAGCTGACCATCTCCTCTCCTAATGTTATAGAGTAGTAGTGGTAGCTGACCCTCTCCTCTCCTAATGTTATAGAGTAGTAGTGGTAGCTGACCCTCTCCTCTCCTAATGTTATAGAGTAGTAGTGGTAGCTGACCCTCTCCTCTCCTAATGTTATAGAGTAGTAGTGGTAGCTGACCCTCTCCTCTCCTAATGTTATAGAGTAGTAGTGGTAGCTGACCCTCTCCTCTCCTAATGTTATAGAGTAGTAGTGGTAGCTGACCCTCTCCTCTCCTAATGTTATAGAGTAGTAGTGGTAGCTGACCCTCTTCTCTCCTAATGTTATAGAGTAGTAGTGGTAGCTGACCATCTCCTCTCCTAATGTTATAGAGTAGTAGTGGTAGCAGACCCTCTCCTCTCCTAATGTTATAGAGTAGCAGTGGTAGCTGACCCTCTCCTAATGTTATAGAGTAGTAGTGGTAGCTGACCCTCTCCTCTCCTAATGTTATAGAGTAGTAGTGGTAGCTGACCCTCTCCTCTCCTAATGTTATAGAGTAGTAGTGGTAGCTGACCCTCTCCTCTCCTAATGTTATAGAGTAGTAGTGGTAGCTGACCCTCTCCTCTCCTAATGTTATAGAGTAGTAGTGGTAGCTGACCCTCTCCTAATGTTATAGAGTAGTAGTGGTAGCTGACCCTCTCCTCTCCTAATGTTATAGAGTAGTAGTGGTAGCTGACCCTCTCCTCTCCTAATGTTATAGAGTAGTAGTGGTAGCTGACCCTCTCCTCTCCTAATGTTATAGAGTAGTAGTGGTAGCTGACCCTCTCCTCTCCTAATGTTATAGAGTAGTAGTGGTAGCTGACCCTCTCCTAATGTTATAGAGTAGTAGTGGTAGCTGACCCTCTCCTAATGTTATAGAGTAGTAGTGGTAGCTGACCCTCTCCTCTCCTAATGTTATAGAGTAGTAGTGGTAGCTGACCCTCTCCTCTCCTAATGTTATAGAGTAGTAGTGGTAGCTGACCCTCTCCTCTCCTAATGTTATAGAGTAGTAGTGGTAGCTGACCCTCTCCTCTCCTAATGTTATAGAGTAGTAGTGGTAGCTGACCCTCTCCTCTCCTAATGTTATAGAGTAGTAGTGGTAGCTGACCCTCTCCTCTCCTAATGTTATAGAGTAGTAGTGGTAGCAGACCCTCTCCTCTCCTAATGTTATAGAGTAGTAGTGGTAGCTGACCCTCTCCTCTCCTAATGTTATAGAGTAGTAGTGGTAGCTGACCAACTCCTCTCCTAATGTTATAGAGTAGTAGTGGTAGCAGACCCTCTCCTCTCCTAATGTTATAGAGTAGTAGTGGTAGCTGACCCTCTCCTCTCCTAATGTTATAGAGTAGTAGTGGTAGCTGACCCTCTCCTAATGTTATAGAGTAGTAGTGGTATCTGACCCTCTCCTAATGTTATAGAGTAGTAGTGGTAGCTGACCCTCTCCTCTCTTAATGTTATAGAGTAGTAGTGGTAGCTGACCCTCTCCTAATGTTATAGAGTAGTAGTGGTAGCTGACCCTCTCCTATCCTAATGTTATAGAGTAGTAGTGGTAGCAGACCCTCTCCTCTCCTAATGTTATAGAGTAGTAGTGGTAGCTGACCCTCTCCTCTCCTAATGTTATAGAGTAGTAGTGGTAGCTGACCAACTCCTCTCCTAATGTTATAGAGTAGTAGTGGTAGCAGACCCTCTCCTCTCCTAATGTTATAGAGTAGTAGTGGTAGCTGACCCTCTCCTCTCCTAATGTTATAGAGTAGTAGTGGTAGCTGACCCTCTCCTAATGTTATAGAGTAGTAGTGGTAGCTGACCCTCTCCTAATGTTATAGAGTAGTAGTGGTAGCTGACCCTCTCCTCTCCTAATGTTATAGAGTAGTAGTGGTAGCAGACCCTCTCCTCTCCTAATGTTATAGAGTAGTAGTGGTAGCTGACCCTCTCCTCTCCTAATGTTATAGAGTAGTAGTGGTAGCTGACCCTCTCCTCTCCTAATGTTATAGAGTAGTAATGGTAGCTGACCCTCTCCTCTCCTAATGTTATGGAGTAGTAGTGGTAGCAGACCCTCTCCTCTCCTAATGTTATAGAGTAGTAGTGGTAGCTGACCCTCTCCTAATGTTATAGAGTAGTAGTGGTAGCTGACCCTCTCCTCTCCTAATGTTATAGAGTAGTAGTGGTAGCTGACCCACTCCTCTCCTAATGTTATAGAGTAGTAGTGGTAGCTGACCCTCTCCTAATGTTATAGAGTAGTAGTGGTAGCTGACCCTCTCCTCTCCTAATGTTATAGAGTAGTAGTGGTAGCTGACCCTCTCCTCTCCTAATGTTATAGAGTAGTAGTGGTAGCTGACCCTCTCCTCTCCTAATGTTATAGAGTAGTAGTGGTAGCTGACCCTCTCCTCTCCTAATGTTATAGAGTAGTAGTGGTAGCTGACCCTCTCCTCTCCTAATGTTATAGAGTAGTAGTGGTAGCTGACCCTCTCCTCTCCTAATGTTATAGAGTAGTAGTGGTAGCTGACCCTCTTCTCTCCTAATGTTATAGAGTAGTAGTGGTAGCTGACCATCTCCTCTCCTAATGTTATAGAGTAGTAGTGGTAGCAGACCCTCTCCTCTCCTAATGTTATAGAGTAGCAGTGGTAGCTGACCCTCTCCTAATGTTATAGAGTAGTAGTGGTAGCTGACCCTCTCCTCTCCTAATGTTATAGAGTAGTAGTGGTAGCTGACCCTCTCCTCTCCTAATGTTATAGAGTAGTAGTGGTAGCTGACCCTCTCCTCTCCTAATGTTATAGAGTAGTAGTGGTAGCTGACCCTCTCCTCTCCTAATGTTATAGAGTAGTAGTGGTAGCTGACCCTCTCCTAATGTTATAGAGTAGTAGTGGTAGCTGACCCTCTCCTCTCCTAATGTTATAGAGTAGTAGTGGTAGCTGACCCTCTCCTCTCCTAATGTTATAGAGTAGTAGTGGTAGCTGACCCTCTCCTCTCCTAATGTTATAGAGTAGTAGTGGTAGCTGACCCTCTCCTCTCCTAATGTTATAGAGTAGTAGTGGTAGCTGACCCTCTCCTAATGTTATAGAGTAGTAGTGGTAGCTGACCCTCTCCTAATGTTATAGAGTAGTAGTGGTAGCTGACCCTCTCCTCTCCTAATGTTATAGAGTAGTAGTGGTAGCTGACCCTCTCCTCTCCTAATGTTATAGAGTAGTAGTGGTAGCTGACCCTCTCCTCTCCTAATGTTATAGAGTAGTAGTGGTAGCTGACCCTCTCCTCTCCTAATGTTATAGAGTAGTAGTGGTAGCTGACCCTCTCCTCTCCTAATGTTATAGAGTAGTAGTGGTAGCTGACCCTCTCCTCTCCTAATGTTATAGAGTAGTAGTGGTAGCAGACCCTCTCCTCTCCTAATGTTATAGAGTAGTAGTGGTAGCTGACCCTCTCCTCTCCTAATGTTATAGAGTAGTAGTGGTAGCTGACCAACTCCTCTCCTAATGTTATAGAGTAGTAGTGGTAGCAGACCCTCTCCTCTCCTAATGTTATAGAGTAGTAGTGGTAGCTGACCCTCTCCTCTCCTAATGTTATAGAGTAGTAGTGGTAGCTGACCCTCTCCTAATGTTATAGAGTAGTAGTGGTAGCTGACCCTCTCCTAATGTTATAGAGTAGTAGTGGTAGCTGACCCTCTCCTCTCTTAATGTTATAGAGTAGTAGTGGTAGCTGACCCTCTCCTCTCCTAATGTTATAGAGTAGTAGTGGTAGCAGACCCTCTCCTCTCCTAATGTTATAGAGTAGTAGTGGTAGCTGACCCTCTCCTCTCCTAATGTTATAGAGTAGTAGTGGTAGCTGACCAACTCCTCTCCTAATGTTATAGAGTAGTAGTGGTAGCAGACCCTCTCCTCTCCTAATGTTATAGAGTAGTAGTGGTAGCTGACCCTCTCCTCTCCTAATGTTATAGAGTAGTAGTGGTAGCTGACCCTCTCCTAATGTTATAGAGTAGTAGTGGTAGCTGACCCTCTCCTAATGTTATAGAGTAGTAGTGGTAGCTGACCCTCTCCTCTCCTAATGTTATAGAGTAGTAGTGGTAGCAGACCCTCTCCTCTCCTAATGTTATAGAGTAGTAGTGGTAGCTGACCCTCTCCTCTCCTAATGTTATAGAGTAGTAGTGGTAGCTGACCCTCTCCTCTCCTAATGTTATAGAGTAGTAATGGTAGCTGACCCTCTCCTCTCCTAATGTTATGGAGTAGTAGTGGTAGCAGACCCTCTCCTCTCCTAATGTTATAGAGTAGTAGTGGTAGCTGACCCTCTCCTAATGTTATAGAGTAGTAGTGGTAGCTGACCCTCTCCTCTCCTAATGTTATAGAGTAGTAGTGGTAGCTGACCCACTCCTCTCCTAATGTTATAGAGTAGTAGTGGTAGCTGACCCTCTCCTAATGTTATAGAGTAGTAGTGGTAGCTGACCCTCTCCTAATGTTATAGAGTAGTAGTGGTAGCTGACCCTCTCCTCTCCTAATGTTATAGAGTAGTAGTGGTAGCTGACCCTCTCCTCTCCTAATGTTATAGAGTAGTAGTGGTAGCTGACCCTCTCCTCTCCTAATGTTATAGAGTAGACGTGGTAGCTGACCCTCTCCTCTCCTAATGTTATAGAGTAGTAGTGGTAGCTGACCCCCTCCTCTCCTAATGTTATAGAGTAGAAGTGGTAGCTGACCCTCTCCTCTCCTAATGTTATAGAGTAGTAGTGGTAGCAGACCCTCTTCTCTCCTAATGTTATAGAGTAGTAGTGGTAGCAGCCCCTCTCCTCTCCTAATGTTATAGAGTAGTAGTGGTAGCTGACCCTCTCCTCTCCTAATGTTATAGAGTAGTAGTGGTAGCTGACCTTCTCCTCTCCTAATGTAATAGAGTAGTAGTGGTAGCAGACCCTCTCCTCTCCTAATGTTATAGAGTAGTAGTGGTAACTGACCCTCTCCTCTCCTAATGTTATAGCGTAGTAGTGGTAGCTGACCCTCTCCTCTCCTAATGTTATAGAGTAGTAGTGGTAGCTGACCCTCTCCTCTCCTAATGTTATAGAGTAGTAGTGGTAGCTGACCCTCTCCTAATGTTATAGAGTAGTAGTGGTAGCTGACCCTCTCCTCTCCTAATGTTATAGAGTAGTAGTGGTAGCTGACCCTCTCCTAATGTTATAGAGTAGTAGTGGTAGCTGACCCTCTCCTAATGTTATAGAGTAGTAGTGGTAGCTGACCCTCTCCTCTCCTAATGTTATAGAGTAGTAGTGGTAGCTGACCCTCTCCTCTCCTAATGTTATAGAGTAGTAGTGGTAGCTGACCCTCTCCTAATGTTATAGAGTAGTAGTGGTAGCTGACCCTCTCCTAATGTTATAGAGTAGTAGTGGTAGCTGACCCTCTCCTCTCCTAATGTTATAGAGTAGTAGTGGTAGCTGACCCTCTCCTCTCCTAATGTTATAGAGTAGTAGTGGTAGCTGACCCTCTCCTCTCCTAATGTTATAGAGTAGTAGTGGTAGCTGACCCTCTCCTCTCCTAATGTTATAGAGTAGTAGTGGTAGCTGACCCTCTCCTCTCCTAATGTTATAGAGTAGTAGTGGTAGCTGACCCTCTCCTCTCCTAATGTTATAGAGTAGTAGTGGTAGCTGACCCTCTCCTCTCCTAATGTTATAGAGTAGTAGTGGTAGCTGACCCTCTCCTCTCCTAATGTTATAGAGTAGTAGTGGTAGCTGACCCTCTCCTCTCCTAATGTTATAGAGTAGAAGTGGTAGCTGACCCTCTCCTCTCCTAATGTTATAGAGTAGTAGTGGTAGCTGACCCCCTCCTCTCCTAATGTTATAGAGTAGAAGTGGTAGCTGACCCTCTCCTCTCCTAATGTTATAGAGTAGTAGTGGTAGCAGACCCTCTTCTCTCCTAATGTTATAGAGTAGTAGTGGTAGCAGCCCCTCTCCTCTCCTAATGTTATAGAGTAGTAGTGGTAGCTGACCCTATCCTCTCCTAATGTTATAGAGTAGTAGTGGTAGCTGACCTTCTCCTCTCCTAATGTAATAGAGTAGTAGTGGTAGCAGACCCTCTCCTCTCCTAATGTTATAGAGTAGTAGTGGTAACTGACCCTCTCCTCTCCTAATGTTATAGCGTAGTAGTGGTAGCTGACCCTCTCCTCTCCTAATGTTATAGAGTAGTAGTGGTAGCTGACCCTCTCCTCTCCTAATGTTATAGAGTAGTAGTGGTAGCTGACCCTCTCCTAATGTTATAGAGTAGTAGTGGTAGCTGACCCTCTCCTCTCCTAATGTTATAGAGTAGTAGTGGTAGCTGACCCTCTCCTAATGTTATAGAGTAGTAGTGGTAGCTGACCCTCTCCTAATGTTATAGAGTAGTAGTGGTAGCTGACCCTCTCCTCTCCTAATGTTATAGAGTAGTAGTGGTAGCTGACCCTCTCCTCTCCTAATGTTATAGAGTAGTAGTGGTAGCTGACCCTCTCCTAATGTTATAGAGTAGTAGTGGTAGCTGACCCTCTCCTAATGTTATAGAGTAGTAGTGGTAGCTGACCCTCTCCTCTCCTAATGTTATAGAGTAGTAGTGGTAGCTGACCCTCTCCTCTCCTAATGTTATAGAGTAGTAGTGGTAGCTGACCCTCTCCTCTCCTAATGTTATAGAGTAGTAGTGGTAGCTGACCCTCTCCTCTCCTAATGTTATAGAGTAGTAGTGGTAGCTGACCCTCTCCTCTCCTAATGTTATAGAGTAGTAGTGGTAGCTGACCCTCTCCTCTCCTAATGTTATAGAGTAGTAGTGGTAGCAGACCCTCTCCTCTCCTAATGTTATAGAGTAGTAGTGGTAGCTGACCCTCTCCTCTCCTAATGTTATAGAGTAGTAGTGGTAGCTGACCAACTCCTCTCCTAATGTTATAGAGTAGTAGTGGTAGCAGACCCTCTCCTCTCCTAATGTTATAGAGTAGTAGTGGTAGCTGACCCTCTCCTCTCCTAATGTTATAGAGTAGTAGTGGTAGCTGACCCTCTCCTAATGTTATAGAGTAGTAGTGGTATCTGACCCTCTCCTAATGTTATAGAGTAGTAGTGGTAGCTGACCCTCTCCTCTCTTAATGTTATAGAGTAGTAGTGGTAGCTGACCCTCTCCTAATGTTATAGAGTAGTAGTGGTAGCTGACCCTCTCCTATCCTAATGTTATAGAGTAGTAGTGGTAGCAGACCCTCTCCTCTCCTAATGTTATAGAGTAGTAGTGGTAGCTGACCCTCTCCTCTCCTAATGTTATAGAGTAGTAGTGGTAGCTGACCAACTCCTCTCCTAATGTTATAGAGTAGTAGTGGTAGCAGACCCTCTCCTCTCCTAATGTTATAGAGTAGTAGTGGTAGCTGACCCTCTCCTCTCCTAATGTTATAGAGTAGTAGTGGTAGCAGACCCTCTCCTCTCCTAATGTTATAGAGTAGTAGTGGTAGCTGACCCTCTCCTCTCCTAATGTTATAGAGTAGTAGTGGTAGCTGACCCTCTCCTCTCCTAATGTTATAGAGTAGTAATGGTAGCTGACCCTCTCCTCTCCTAATGTTATGGAGTAGTAGTGGTAGCAGACCCTCTCCTCTCCTAATGTTATAGAGTAGTAGTGGTAGCTGACCCTCTCCTAATGTTATAGAGTAGTAGTGGTAGCTGACCCTCTCCTCTCCTAATGTTATAGAGTAGTAGTGGTAGCTGACCCACTCCTCTCCTAATGTTATAGAGTAGTAGTGGTAGCTGACCCTCTCCTAATGTTATAGAGTAGTAGTGGTAGCTGACCCTCTCCTCTCCTAATGTTATAGAGTAGTAGTGGTAGCTGACCCTCTCCTCTCCTAATGTTATAGAGTAGTAGTGGTAGCTGACCCTCTCCTCTCCTAATGTTATAGAGTAGTAGTGGTAGCTGACCCTCTCCTCTCCTAATGTTATAGAGTAGTAGTGGTAGCTGACCCTCTCCTCTCCTAATGTTATAGAGTAGTAGTGGTAGCTGACCCTCTCCTCTCCTAATGTTATAGAGTAGTAGTGGTAGCTGACCCTCTTCTCTCCTAATGTTATAGAGTAGTAGTGGTAGCTGACCATCTCCTCTCCTAATGTTATAGAGTAGTAGTGGTAGCAGACCCTCTCCTCTCCTAATGTTATAGAGTAGCAGTGGTAGCTGACCCTCTCCTAATGTTATAGAGTAGTAGTGGTAGCTGACCCTCTCCTCTCCTAATGTTATAGAGTAGTAGTGGTAGCTGACCCTCTCCTCTCCTAATGTTATAGAGTAGTAGTGGTAGCTGACCCTCTCCTCTCCTAATGTTATAGAGTAGTAGTGGTAGCTGACCCTCTCCTCTCCTAATGTTATAGAGTAGTAGTGGTAGCTGACCCTCTCCTAATGTTATAGAGTAGTAGTGGTAGCTGACCCTCTCCTCTCCTAATGTTATAGAGTAGTAGTGGTAGCTGACCCTCTCCTCTCCTAATGTTATAGAGTAGTAGTGGTAGCTGACCCTCTCCTCTCCTAATGTTATAGAGTAGTAGTGGTAGCTGACCCTCTCCTCTCCTAATGTTATAGAGTAGTAGTGGTAGCTGACCCTCTCCTCTCCTAATGTTATAGAGTAGTAGTGGTAGCTGACCCTCTCCTCTCCTAATGTTATAGAGTAGTAGTGGTAGCTGACCCTCTCCTCTCCTAATGTTATAGAGTAGTAGTGGTAGCTGACCATCTCCTCTCCTAATGTTATAGAGTAGTAGTGGTAGCTGACCCTCTCCTCTCCTAATGTTATAGAGTAGTAGTGGTAGCTGACCCTCTCCTCTCCTAATGTTATAGAGTAGTAGTGGTAGCTGACCCTCTCCTCTCCTAATGTTATAGAGTAGTAGTGGTAGCTGACCCTCTCCTCTCCTAATGTTATAGAGTAGTAGTGGTAGCTGACCCTCTCCTCTCCTAATGTTATAGAGTAGTAGTGGTAGCTGACCCTCTCCTCTCCTAATGTTATAGAGTAGTAGTGGTAGCTGACCCTCTTCTCTCCTAATGTTATAGAGTAGTAGTGGTAGCTGACCATCTCCTCTCCTAATGTTATAGAGTAGTAGTGGTAGCAGACCCTCTCCTCTCCTAATGTTATAGAGTAGCAGTGGTAGCTGACCCTCTCCTAATGTTATAGAGTAGTAGTGGTAGCTGACCCTCTCCTCTCCTAATGTTATAGAGTAGTAGTGGTAGCTGACCCTCTCCTCTCCTAATGTTATAGAGTAGTAGTGGTAGCTGACCCTCTCCTCTCCTAATGTTATAGAGTAGTAGTGGTAGCTGACCCTCTCCTCTCCTAATGTTATAGAGTAGTAGTGGTAGCTGACCCTCTCCTAATGTTATAGAGTAGTAGTGGTAGCTGACCCTCTCCTCTCCTAATGTTATAGAGTAGTAGTGGTAGCTGACCCTCTCCTCTCCTAATGTTATAGAGTAGTAGTGGTAGCTGACCCTCTCCTCTCCTAATGTTATAGAGTAGTAGTGGTAGCTGACCCTCTCCTCTCCTAATGTTATAGAGTAGTAGTGGTAGCTGACCCTCTCCTAATGTTATAGAGTAGTAGTGGTAGCTGACCCTCTCCTAATGTTATAGAGTAGTAGTGGTAGCTGACCCTCTCCTCTCCTAATGTTATAGAGTAGTAGTGGTAGCTGACCCTCTCCTCTCCTAATGTTATAGAGTAGTAGTGGTAGCTGACCCTCTCCTCTCCTAATGTTATAGAGTAGTAGTGGTAGCTGACCCTCTCCTCTCCTAATGTTATAGAGTAGTAGTGGTAGCTGACCCTCTCCTCTCCTAATGTTATAGAGTAGTAGTGGTAGCTGACCCTCTCCTCTCCTAATGTTATAGAGTAGTAGTGGTAGCAGACCCTCTCCTCTCCTAATGTTATAGAGTAGTAGTGGTAGCTGACCCTCTCCTCTCCTAATGTTATAGAGTAGTAGTGGTAGCTGACCAACTCCTCTCCTAATGTTATAGAGTAGTAGTGGTAGCAGACCCTCTCCTCTCCTAATGTTATAGAGTAGTAGTGGTAGCTGACCCTCTCCTCTCCTAATGTTATAGAGTAGTAGTGGTAGCTGACCCTCTCCTAATGTTATAGAGTAGTAGTGGTATCTGACCCTCTCCTAATGTTATAGAGTAGTAGTGGTAGCTGACCCTCTCCTCTCTTAATGTTATAGAGTAGTAGTGGTAGCTGACCCTCTCCTAATGTTATAGAGTAGTAGTGGTAGCTGACCCTCTCCTATCCTAATGTTATAGAGTAGTAGTGGTAGCAGACCCTCTCCTCTCCTAATGTTATAGAGTAGTAGTGGTAGCTGACCCTCTCCTCTCCTAATGTTATAGAGTAGTAGTGGTAGCTGACCAACTCCTCTCCTAATGTTATAGAGTAGTAGTGGTAGCAGACCCTCTCCTCTCCTAATGTTATAGAGTAGTAGT